>NW_013952866.1:382490-384149 GCF_001266775.1 Austrofundulus limnaeus | reverse complement strand
AACAGCCTACAGTATTTTTACAGTCTTTATTTTACAGTTAAAATAAATGTTTATCAAATAAAGTCTAATGTTACAACTAATCATGGATCCCTTTAATAAAGTGACTTTATTGACAAGGAGAACAAAAAAATAATCAACCTAACACTAATTTCTTTACTTTTTCCTGCAATGTTTTTATGTTGATGCCACAAAAATCAGGGATATGTTTGGAAAAAAAATAAAATCTTTGTTTTCTACAAAATAAGCAATTAAAAGTCAAAATGTCATCCTGGTAATCAGTTTCTTTCTGTATTTTGTTGTTGCTAATAGCTCTAATGGAAGCTCCCCAAAGACTCTGGACCACAACAGTTGCATTTATGAATTTTAAAGTAGACTTAAAGTTCATTAAATAGCCACAGAATGCAGTTCCTCCAGGCTGAGAGAAAAACAATTAGATTTATTTAAAGCAGAGCTCTTTTTATTTCACTCAATCTGTCCCAGAGGCAGGCTTCTGTCAGTTTGACTCCTAACGAGGACGGACGTTTTATCAACTAAACTACATTTGGCTCTGGATACTGGGATTATAAGAAGAACAGATTTAAAAAATAATCCAGATCTGAATCTGATGTTTCACTGTTTGTTCTGTGAGACTTGRCTCACAAAAAGTTGTTTTTCTTTCCTGTTTCCTGTCGTTTGCAACTTGTAGAGTAGAACAAAAATCAGTCCGACAGCTGAAGAAACACATTTTTTAAATATATTTTCATGAAAATGTCCTGCTTGTTTTGACAGTTTCAAAATAAAACAAAAAAAAAAAGGTGAGGAGCAGAGTTGTTGTCGTCTCGTAACACCCTCAGAAACACTCCGCCTGACAAATATCACAGCTTTTCAACACCTTTTCTGGCAGCTTGGAGTTTTTTCACTCATTGATAGATATTTTTTAGTTGCCTCATAAAGGATGTTTTTCCCCATGAGTTTAATATAATTTTCTTGTCTTTTAATTAGTTTAATTTTTCTTTAGTTGTAATGTCTCTGAAGTCACTAAGTGGGAGGTTCTTGGGTGTGACTTGGGTCAGTTTAGAAAATGTTAAAAATGGTAAAAGTTTGCTGTCCTCTGATTTCAGACAGAGGGTAAATGATGTGTTCAGGCTTTAATATGATTATAGCTGCTGTTAGCTGCAGATCGTCTGCTGTTAGCTGCAGATCGTCTGCTGTTAGCTGCAGATCGTCTGCTGTTAGCTGCAGATCAAGTCTGCTGTTAGCCAGGTGCTCTAAATTTAGACCTCACTGAATTATTATGTGACTGATCATCAGACACAGTGAAGCTGTGTCACTTCATGCTGCACATGTTACATGTTGGTACAGGTCTGAACCCTCAGAGGGGTCGGCCATGTTGAGACAGTCGTCAGAGAGAGAAGAGATGTTTTTATCACTCAGTTCATCTGATGTCTGTTCATCGTGATTCATCCATCATCCATCCATCCAACCATCCATCCATTATCAATCCATCATCCATCCATCCATCATTATCCATCCATCATCCATCCATCCATCCATTATCCATCCATCATCCATCCATCCATCATTATCCATCCATCATCCATCCATCCATCCATTATCCATCCATCATCCATCCATCCATCATTATCCATCCATCATCCATCCATCCATCCATTATCCATC
>NW_013952866.1:378520-382287 GCF_001266775.1 Austrofundulus limnaeus | reverse complement strand
ATCCATCCATCATCCATCCATCATTCATCCATCCATCCATCCATCATTCATCCATCCATCCATCCACCCATCATTCATCCATCCATCATTCATCCATCCATCATCCATCCTTCATCCATCCATCATCCATCATCCATCCAACCATACATCCATCATCCATCCATCCAACCATCCATCATCCATCCATCCATTATCCATCCATCATCCATCCAACCATCCATCATCCATCCATCAATCCATCCATCCATCCATCATCCATCCATCATCCATCCATCATTCATCCATCCATCCATCCATCATCCATCCTTCATCCATCCATCATCCATCATCCATCCAACCATACATCCATCATCCATCCATCCAACCATCCATCCATCCATCATCCATCCATCCATTATCCATCCATCATCCATCCAACCATCCATCATCCATCCATCATCCATCCATCCATCCATCCATTATCCATCCATCATCCATCCATCCATCCATCCATCATCCATCCATCATCCATCCATCATTCATCCATCCATCCACCATCCATCCATCCATCATCCATCCATCCATTATCCATCCATCATCCATCCAACCATCCATCATCCATCCATCCATCCATCCATCATCCATCCATCATTCATCCATCCATCCATAGTTAGTCAATAGTAAATTATGAACAAAGCAGTGAGCTTTTTGCTCTTTGATTGTAAGTCATTAGGATGCTGTGAAAGTCCATTAGAGGGCTGTGACTCACAGCTGTATATGGACTTAATATTTCTAATATCCACATCAATAAAGAAACAGCCTTCACACTTCAAAATTTCTCACAGAAACACTGAATATAACAAATATTTAATATAAAAAAACAATAAAAACCGCATTTCTGTGGCATAAACCTGTTTTTTAAATCTCTGGGCCCCAGCCAGCAGCATCACAACAATCTTCACTGAGTGGCTGTTCTCACATGACCTTTGACCTTAATGATTTACATTGTCTAATGAGTTATGGTTCTTTGTCAACTTTTTTCTTTTTTAATTTCTGTCTTTCACTCATTCAAAGTTGTGAAAAATGAGGTTATTCGTTCACAAGGTCTCAACCAACAACTGTTTCAGGTTGGTGTCTGCTGCAGAGGCTGCTGTTTGTCTGATGAACAGATAAAACATGGCGGTGTTGACCTCCAGCAGATCCACAACAGGCTCTTCGGACCAACTTTCATCARTATGTGGAACGTCAGGCTCCTCCTGGGCTTGTTTACTTCTTTTTTCCCTTTCCTACTTCTGCTTTTTATTTTTCTGCAGCCGGCTCCGACTTTCTCTCTTTCTTTTGTATCTTTTTTTGAATTCTGCCTTCTGAAGGTTTCTGTGTCGTGTGGGCAGCGTTGGTTTACGGCTGCACACGGTTTTCTTTCATCCTGATGGCAGAGCTTCGTTAATTTCCTTCTCCCTTCAGCGGCTCACATCGTTTCATCCTGAAACGGCCCAGGGAATAAAGTGCTGAGTCACCATTTGTTCCAACAGCACTGATCTCATCCTCCTCGCTTCATGTGCTTTATATTAATAAAGAAAAAGAAAAAAACATTAAATCTGAGTGTCAGTTCGTCTGCTTCCCTCCTTTATTCAGCTCACAGGTTGTCGGCTTATTTCCATTTTCTCTTTTCTCTCTGAACCACCTTGTGATGCTGTCACTCTCAGTTTAATCCCAGCTGTGTCTCCGTATGTAAAAAAAAAAAAAAAAAAAAGCGATGCTCTGTAAATACAGAAGTCTCTCCTGCTGGGGGTTCAGCCAGAGAAGGGAAGGACTCGAGGTCAGGAAGGGGAGAAAACTAATGATTCTCCTTTTTTTATTGGAACAAAGCCTCGACACCTGCATCTGTAAGCATCAATGATGCATGAAAATTAACTGCATTTAATCTGTTTTACATTTATAAGTTTCTGAAGTTGTAAAAAGCTCTTTTATCAACCTGTTAGAGGTTTAAAATATGTATCGGCGTGGGTCAAAAACAGGTGCTTCCTCCTCCGGCAGCTTTTCTGCAGAGACCTTTCCTCCGCCGATAACTTAAAACACTGATAACAATAAGCACACGCTCATCCAGATTCTTACTTTCTTATTATTTTTAGGTGCTTGACTCACAGCTCCCTCCATTGTTTGAGGTTATCACCCTCGCTCAGAGCTCTTTATTAGTTTCAATAAAAAAATAATAAAAACAGGCAGAGGTCGGGGTCGGCGGTGTTACCCTGGGYTCACAGGTTTGCAGCTATTTTAAACCTGACCGGGACAATAAACTCTCACCATTGTGAAGGCTTGATTGTGTTTGAAAGCTGCAAAAAGAAGTTCAAGGTTGATTTCTCCACTGATCAGAGAGAAACTAATTAATGTTTGGATGTTACATAAACACACAAACGAGTCAACCTTGATCAGGAGATTAAAACTTTTTCTCTTTTGTTTCCATCGACTCAAYGACAAACTGCTGCTATAATTATCTCATAACCTTCATTCCATTAAGTACAAGTCAATATTACTTACAGAATACTGTTTAAAAAGCTCTTTCGGATCTTTATTGGGGTTATATGGAAAAGCTGAGTGTCAATATCTTACCTGTTGCAGATTCTTTTTGAACAAAATGGAGAAACTGAGTTTAATTCTGATCAAACTTCATCTGAACTGAGACAAAATAAAAGTCACTTCATAAAAAACTCCTGTTACCTGCWTGTTTTAAGTACTTACCCAGAAGTACTTGTCACATACAACTTAGGATGTACAAAGTAAGTACTATACTTACCTGGTAAGTGCTGTACATGCCCAGTAAGTACTATATGTACCCAGTATTATACATATCCTGGTAAAGACTGTATGTAGYCAGCAAGTAGATTACATATCCCAGCAAGTACTATACATACCCAGTAAGTATAATTCATACCTGGTAAGTACCATCTGTACCCAGTGAATATCATACACACACACTAAATACCATACTTACTTTGTGAGTATCATACACACCCAGCAAATACAATACATACCCAGTAAGTACCATATGCACGCAGTAAGAATCATGCATGCCCAGTAAGTACAACACATACCAAGCAAGTACTATATATACCCAGTAAATACCATACATACACAGTAAGTACCATATACACCTGGTAAGTAACATGCATACTCAGTAAGTACCATACATACCCAGCATGTACCATAAGTACCCAGCAAGTACCATGCATTGCATACTCAGTAAGTACCATACATACCCAGTAAGTAACATATGTCCAGTAAGTACAAGTACCAAGCAAGTACCATACATACACTACCATACATACTCAGTAAGTACCGTACATACCCAGTCAGTACCGTACATACCCTGTAAGTACCATATGTACCTAGTAAGTACCATATGTACCCAGTAAGTACCATAAGTACCCAGTAAGTACCATATGTACCCAGTAAGTACCGTATGTACCCAGTAAGTACCGTACATACCCAGTAAGTACCGTACATACCCAGTAAGTACCATATGTACCCAGTAAGTACCGTACATACCCAGTAAGTACCGTACATACCCAGTGAGTACCATATATACCCAGTAAGTAACGTACATACCCAGTAAGTACCGTACACACCCAGTGAGTACCATACATACCCAGTTAGTACTGTACATACCCAGTGAGTACCATACATACCCAGTAAGTACCGTACATACCCAGTAAGTACCATACATACCCAGTAAGTACCGTACATACCCAGTAAGTACCATACATACCCAGTAAGTACCGTACATACCC
>NW_013952866.1:374273-378118 GCF_001266775.1 Austrofundulus limnaeus | reverse complement strand
ACGTACCCAGTAAGTACCGTACGTACCCAGTAAGTACCGTACGTACCCAGTAAGTACCGTACATACCCAGTAAGTACCGTACATACCCAGTGAGTACCATACATACCCAGTAAGTGCCGTGCATACCCAGTAAGTACCGTACATACCCAGTAAGTACCGTACATACCCAGTAAGTACCGTACATACCCAGTGAGTACCATACATACCCAGTAAGTACCATACATACCCAGTAAGTACCATACATACCCAGTGAGTGCCATGCGTAAATGATAAGTATGACTTGATGGGTTTTCTGCTGCAAAGTTTAAATTAAACATTATTTGGACTCGACCTCAGAAAGGCTGAATGAAGTGAATAATTTAAACTCTTTAAACAGCAGTTGGGTGAAGAACAGAATCAAGCCGAGTCAGCAGAAAACACATCAGGACTTTCCACAGGACGAGCGGCTCGGCGCCGGCACCTGCAAGACGACATCGTGTCCCGCTCGCTGTCCAGAACTTCCTGTGCCAACACGGAGACGCTCGCCGCCGGCACAGACGGAGGCAGGAAGACGAGTCTGATGTGAGGAGGGCTAATAAAAACATAAATAAAAAATAAAAAGGCAGGAACAGATCTTTAAAAAGCTCCAGCTGGTTTGGGAATTAAGAGTCTGCAGTCTGAGTGCAGCCGACACAACTGAAGGGCCTGAAATATATCCTCAATTGAGAGGAAGAGGAAGCTGTTAGAAGATTTATTTGCTTTACGGAAGCAGGAAGGATTACAAATATCTGCGTAAAAAATACTTAAACATGTTGAGGGAAACTTAATGTGCTGCGGTGGGAAAACTTCATTATTTTACAGCAAACCAAGAAAACTAATCACTTCTTTCTTCATCTGTGTATAAAATCTCTGCAGATCAAAGAGTAAACTTTATCATTCTGAGGTTCGTCTGAATTTTAATTAGAAATAAAAAAGGAAAACTGTGAAAGCATCAAAGGCATGAAATCTTCAGAAAACTCCAAACAGTTGATTAGATGTTGGAGGCAGAAAAAACCTGAAGGAAATAGATGAACTGTGGGCGTCGCTGCCAATCAGTGTGAGAATAATTACACCTTCCTCTGAAAGWCTCTCGATTTTAACACTTTTTTACACAAAACGTCTTGTTTCCCATCTCTGTTTGAGGACATTTTCAGGTAAAACTTTATTTTATTTGATTATATTAAAGTTATGGGTGGAGTTCACACGCTSTCTCTGAGCACAGGTGTGTTTTCTCCAGGTGCTCCAGTTTCTTCCCACAAACCAGAAATATGTTGGGTGACTTTTTTGATGTCTTTTTATTTATTTATTTTTGAAGGAGTGATTAGCTTTATTCCAGTAGCCCTGTTGTCCCCCGCTTTAAGGGGAAAGCAGGGGCAGACTGGCCATTGGGAGTACCGGGACTTTTCCCGGTGGGCTGGTGCATCAATGGGCCAGTGCAGGCAGCGAGGGGAAAAAAAGTTGTGTAGTTGCGCTCAATACCAGTAGATGGCAATAATACACCAATTCATTGTTTACCAACCACCAACAAAGACCGAAGAAGAAGAAAAGTTTGCTGAAGATGAGGAAGACGAAAACGAGCAAAAACGGAGAATAAACGTAAGGGAGGAGAACAAAAATTGAGAGAAAAGAAAAAGCATCTACAAGCAAATTCAGCCAAGTGTTAGGAAGCCATGCTGAGGAGCAAGACCACAGGTGGGGACCAGAAACATCTTTTGGTACCAGAGACGCCCCTGGGATGTGTCTTTAAGCCGAACTTCCTCAGGGCAGAGCCCCCTGGCCCCCGCCTCCCCACACACCCCGCCCATGACTCCTGCAGGCTCTCGGGTGAAAGTGAAAGTGAAACTTAAACTGTCTGCTGCTCTTAACACTACTTCTCACTCAGTGAAGCTCTTTTCAGATTAAAAATACCTTTGAGGAAATGTATTTTCAGATGCCAAGTAAACTGCATCATAGTGCACCCCCCCCCCCTGCACTAAAATGGGCGAGACAGAAGTGGGAGGAGGTTCTAAAAACGACAGAGGCCATTTTCAAGGCGTTTAGAAGAGGAAGTGATGAGAAGATGTTTATTTTCTATTTAAACATAAAAACAGCATTTTAATGACAACTAAAGGTGACATAGATACTTTATTATGGTATAGAATTTAAATATGTGTCTGAGAAACACATAATATTGGCCCTTTAATATCGTTGAGAGAACGTAAAGAAAAAAGAAGCTCATTCCAGAGGCTAAGAGTCGTGAAGGAAAAGACCTGGTCACCATGGTTTGTAAAGCGTGTGCATGGAACGACCTTGAGCTTCTGACCTTGAGAACGCAGGAAACAAGCAGGTTAGATGGAAGAAGCATGTCCTGAATGTAAACAGGTGCCTGGACTTTTAAAGCTCTGAAAGTAAGAACCAGCATTTTTAAACAAACATCAGGGACTAAATTTAGATGTACGAGCACGTGAAAGACGAGCTTCACAAGCTTCTCACAACAGCCTAAGTGAAGTTACCGTAATAACTGTATGTCGCTGTAAAGAGCAACGTTTCAACTTTCAGAAACTGTCGGAATTTTCCTGATGTCGCAAACGATCACAAAGTTGTGGCGATGCAAAGCRAGCGCAAGCGACAACGAGCTAACATTTGCTATTAGCTTAGCCTCTGTTGTCGTTAGCATCATGCTGCTGGACGCTCAGGTTTACCTTCGAGCTCAATTGACAGGCTTCTGTAGAAACATGAAAAGATGGAGAGCAGGGAAACAACTAAAACATGCAGGACAGGAGTTTATTCCCCCTTAAATAAAATAAAAACCATCTTCTACTGGTCCTGTTTTATTATGTAAGCTGTAGAAAACACTCGACAAGCTGCGAAACTAGAAAAGTMTATAAACCTCAATAATCCTTGTTTTCTAATTGAGATGTTCTGCTTTGATTTCCTTCCTCTTCTCGTGTTTTTCTGCATCTAATCTAAATCTGAGCGTTCAGCCTCCTGCTCTCCCCTCACCCATAATAACCCGAACGCCCACTCCCTTCCTCCTGCCGCCCTGTCACCGCTCTGCCTCTGGCTTCATGATTCTTTGTTTCCTACGTCTCCTGCGTGAGACATCCCCTCTCCTAATCCTCTCTCTGAACGCTTCTTGTTTTGTTTTTGTTTTTCTATGGCTGAACTTTATTGAATCCTCTTTAATCCAGTTAGCTCTCTTCATCATGCCCGCACCCCTCCGGGGATCTGTGGAAAAGCGCTGAGGGGCAGCAGGAAGTAACTTCTCGGTGTGGCTGGTGGTAGGATGCACGAAGCACTTTGTATGAAGACAAACGAGGCGGCGGCTGCAGGAGCTGCGTTTGCTGTAATAAAACAAAGAAAACAGCTCCCGTCCTAACAGCAGCGCTCCTGATGTGTCTGAGCATTAAAGGGATCCAGGATTAGTTGTAACATTAGACTTCATTTGATAAACATTTATTTTAACTGTAAAATAAAGGCTGTAAAAATACTGTTTAGATTTGTAATTTTTTAAAATATAATTTAGCACGGACGGGGCCATTTTATTTATACGCAAAGCATTCTGGGTAAATGGTGACGTAGATAGGTCCTCGGTGCGAGGTTGCTAGTGAGCTATATCCACCCTGAAGGTTAATCTTGGACAATATCTGATGATCGACTAGAGAGCGTTGACAGAGAGGAGAAGGTAGAAATAACTCAGCCTGGAACTGAAAATATGGATGGAGGACAACAGAGCTGCTTCATGGAAGAAGAACCTCAGCTTAGCCTGTTAGCTTTAGGATTAGCGCCAATGCTATATTACCTTATAAGTAGTAGCTCGGTGCTAGCATGACTAACAAGCTAAACTG
>NW_013952866.1:372367-373799 GCF_001266775.1 Austrofundulus limnaeus | reverse complement strand
CAGTTTAGCTTGTTAGTCATGCTAGCACCGAGCTACTACTTATAAGGTAATATAGCATTGGCGCTAATCCTAAAGCTAACAGGCTAAGCTGAGGTTCTTCTTCCATGAAGCAGCTCTGTTGTCCTCCATCCATATTTTCAGTTCCAGGCTGAGTTATTTCTACCTTCTCCTCTCTGTCAACGCTCTAGAGTCGATCATCAGATATTGTCCAAGATTAACCTTCAGGGTGGATATAGCTCGCTAGCAGCCTCGCACCGAGGACCTATCCAYGTCATCATTTACCCAGAATGCTTTGCATGTAAATAAAATGGCCCCGTCCGTGTTACATATTTTTAAACTTTTAGTTTAATATTACAAAAACTAAACAGCCTACAGTATTTTTACAGTCTTTATTTTACAGTTAAAATAATTTTTTATCAAATAAAGTCTAATGTTACAACTAATCATGGATCCCTTTAATCACCAGAGGGTTTATTTTCTGTCGCTTCCCAGTCTGAACGCCACACAATCTGCAGAGACGAGGAATAATTTAATCAGGGGTCTGCAGCCGCCGAGCATCCGTCATAATTATGTCAGGCCTGAGTGGATGTTACACTCCCACAGGTGAGCCGCTCGCTTTCCGGAGGCTCGGAGAGGAATCCTGTAATTATCAGGAGGAAATGGAAAAACGTCTCTTTACTTCAACCGCTCGTTACTCGTTTACATGTTTGCCATGTTTTCTCTCAAACAAATTAACCTTAAATTGTTGTCCAAGTGGCGCAGGAGGCGTTAGAACGGAGGAATGTTGTGTTTTTGTTGCTGAGGTTAATTTTTTTTTTACAGAAACTGAGGAGTTGGAAAAGTCCTGAGTGGTTTTATGAAACGCTGATCCAGCTGTTGRGGCACAGCTGTGGATTTGTTTTCTTGTTTACAGACTGAGCGTTGTTGGGACTGTAATAACTGTAGCCCCCCAGGCTCAGGCCACCTATRGTGAGTCTGTTTCACATTAACATCTCATTTCCAGTGTCGCTCTGTCAGAGGAAGGCCCTCCGGCGGTCGTCTCTGTCGCTRAGAAGCAATCATTGTTTGGACTCAGTGTTTTATAAATCCGTCCTGTCAGCTTGCAAGGCAGAACTTTGTCCTGGGGGGGTCCGGTCCTGGTCCTGGTGGGCCAAGTCAAACGTGTCAACGATCTCTGGAAACAGTTTTCTGATGCTGATTGTGGCAAATCGACATAAACTACCTCGTTTAYGTGCAGAACGCTCGTCCAATCCGCTGTTRTGCACTGGGCAGGGTTGCCARATAAGAAATGAAAACTATCCTAATGTTAAAGGTGAGGTGTCGGGGTTGGCAAAACTGTTCCCAGAAAACAAGGGCCTTGACCCCAAATGTTTTTATTATACATCTGACACCAACTATATTATATTTACAGTATATTGTCCTGATGTATCTC
>NW_013952866.1:365656-370600 GCF_001266775.1 Austrofundulus limnaeus | reverse complement strand
CTTTTGCAAACCACTGTATATTTTTCATTATAAGGAGTCGTTCAAAAGATTCGGCTCGTTCATGAACGTCACGTTTTTAAATGAACCTGAACTGATCGTTACAAAAAATAAGATTTTAGTCTTTTTGAGTTATTCGTTTTTTTATTGTTTTGGGACCTGAGAACATTTCCTTCTATCATATTATGTTTTACTACCTAACGTGTTGCCTCTGCGTCCGTCTCAGTTTCTGTTTCCTTTAGTGTTAGCATTCATGCTAACCATATTTTACCTCTTTTCCTCCAGCTCTCTGAGAATTTGCATGTCTTCCTCATTTTCATCAAGATCCTCGTTGTCTTCCTCCACAGCTGGAGAATTCACAGAAACACTTCTCTGAAAAAGTTCCACAACAAAATAAAAGTTTTAGCTTTTTTGACTGACTCAGGTTTGTTGAAGCAGAGAAATAAATAAAACAAWAAAAGGAGTCAGGTTTTGTTCTGATTTTGCTTTGAAGAGTTTTTTTGACAAAGGTTCCTGGACTCTGATGACATTTGGTCTTTTAGACCCCAGAAACTGAAGGTACAGTTGTTGAGCAGCTCATAAAACCTCGGAGCCCAATCCATCTCCTGTCAGCGATCTGGTGAAAGTGTAATTGCATGATGACAAACGGATCCCCACACAGACGGCGGTGCCATGTGAGGCGATGAGGCGTTCGATGAGGCGTTGCGGCCGGGAAAGATAAGACGACAAGTCAAACGTTTTCATGGCAGCGTTGAAACGTTTTATCAGCCCAACGACTCACCGCCATCTGAATTTGGCTCATTTAGTTTCCCGTGTGCGTTTTAGACGCTCTCGTGTCCAACACGTTTCATCAAAGAAGCGCCTCAGTGTGTCAGATCGGCTGCACACAGCCGATATGAGCTCCTGCATAAGTGGGAAAATTAACATTTCTAACTCTCCCGCGAGGCGTTCATTCTTCTTCCTGGGAATAAAACCCAAGACACATTTCCAGACCTCAGATTGATGCTTTTCATAAGAACCAATAATGCCGCCTGTGTGTTTTCAGAAACACAGATTATCACACAGCTTTGTGCGCTCCGTCGTGCAGGCTGGGGACGACTCAGACGGTCCGGTAAACGTCAGGAAAACTTTAATTTAGAGCTAAACGTAAATAAAAAAGCGCTAAATGTCTGAAAGTAAGAGGAGAGCTGTGTGCGGTGAATTACTGTCATTTGTTTTTTTTCCACACATGCTGAGCCAAGATTTGCATTTTTCCCTTTCTCCTGTGGGGAGAAAATTAAATTAGCATAAATATTTCTACGTCAGGCCTTAAACAAGCTGCTGTTTCAAAGTGTAGTTTGAAGATTTTATTCTTGGGATGGGCAACTGGAGGATCGTGGGCCACATCCTACCCTCCACTAAGCCCCCCTCCCTCCACAAAAAAGTGGGGGGGGGGGGCAAAATGTTCACAGAACTTCAAGGCAAACCTGTGTTTAGTCTAACATGAAGAATTTTAATACCTCTTTTGCATGTGACTAAATAGAGCTAATCAAGCCTATTGTTRGKCGATGGCCCTCTTTTGCATGTGACTAACCTGTTTGTCCATGYGGAGGCAGTGCTTATAAGGCTGAGTTCACCTGAAACTCATCARACTGAAGAAGTCTCTTGGAGGAGAGACGAAACGTTTCACTAAAGAAGAACCCATCCAGAGGACCTACTTATTCAGTGTGCATTGCATTGGCAATGCACACTATTATGATTCGTTTCCCATCCATCTCCACTTTGCCATGCTTCTCCTGCTGCATACTTTGTCCTAGAGCTGCCATTGGAATTTATATCTGTAAAGCTCCTGTGCGAAATGATGGCTATGCCTTTTGGTRCCTGTACAACCTATAGTTTTTGAAATATTAATGTTTAATAATTTATAATGGGAGTCAATGGAGCCTTGTATTGGTCCAATACTGCCCCATGCTGTATCTACTCAGTACTGCACCATAGTTTAGTGATATTTCAACTCAGTAGTTCAATGTTTACAATACTAATATGTTAGTATTTTGATGTTTTACCACAATATTGTCCTAATATTGCTTTATTGTTATAATATATTGCAGTTTAGTGTCAAAAGTTGCATTGGCGATGTGGCCTCTTTCTGTACACACCCAAACCAACTCCTGGCAATCCTCTTTGCCACAGCTCCAATGGTCTCATTGTTTAATGCCTTGGACTTTCATGTGGGAGATCAGGGWTCAAAACCCAGCGACAGCAACTTTAACAAAAAATCTCTTCAAACTTCATATTGTCACACAATTACCTTAATTACAAACACCTGCTGACGTGACAGGCACAAGCTGGTTTAGAAAACACATTTGAACTTGGTCACCATTCATTCTGCAAGTGCACTGCTGCAGGCAAAGCCATGCTGCAATGACATGCTACATGACAATGCACACTTTTTTTACATCGTAAAAACCCATGTCTAGTTTTCTTTTTGAATTTTAACACAAGTCGACGCTATAACACGTTGCACAAAGCTAAATATGGTCGTGTTTTTATGCGTATTTTGAAGTATCGCATTAGAAAAGATCGATGGAAACAGCGAATATTGAAAAAATTTCCTTAATTTTGCAAAAAGTTTTTTACACTTTCATGAGCTGGTTTTGGATTTTCTGAAAAAGGGGAGCAGGAAACACATTTGCAGAGAAAGTTCTGATGTAGCGAACATTTACCTGAAACAATATTCCCATAAGAATCACATTTCTTTCTCTACCTCTACGTCCTTTTTATTACAGCCAGGTGTAACATGACGTAATTCAGATGTATAGTAACTAAGTACATTTACTTTGTTACAGTATTTAAGTATTTTTTGAGGATTTGTACTTTTACCAAGTATTTTTTAAATTATTTTTACTTTTATTTCGTGACATTTAAAACCTAAAAATTGATTTGTTTAATTTTTTTACTTTAAAATTTAACTCATTGTTACTTGTTACATAATTCAGTCTGTCKGAACTCATCATGAGAGGAGTTGTTTCTGCGCTCTAAAAAACGGAGTGTTGAATTTACACAAAGTCAACTGGTAGAAACCCAGTAGAGTAAATATAAAGCAATAAACACATTTTCTCAACTTGGTTTAGTGGAACCAGTTTGGTTTAACAGTCGCCCCTGGAATTCCTTAAAAACCTTTTGACATTTTTAATTTTGTGTAAGGGTGTCAAATGGTGGAAGTTGTCTGACACCCTAGTTTTCAAAATAAAAGCCCCCAGTAGCATTTGGAAATGTTTAAAGGCAAAAACTGCACCTGTTACAGAGTTCAATAAATTCAACTGTTTATTTCTTAGWRTGTGTAAAAGTACTTCTRCTTTCCCAATTTTTGTTAACAGTTTTATGACTTTTTCTTAAGTACTTTTCTCATCAGTGACATTTAGTTTTCATTTTCTGTTAAGGTATTTTTAGTACTTTATACTTTAGTATATCTTTATAAGCCTCTGATATAATTACATTTTGTGTCACCTGGTTGATTTACTACAAACCAGTAAATGAAAACATCCCTCACGTTTTGTTTTCTTCATTGCAACATTTTAAGTTCTTGTTAAAAWTGGATGGAAACAAGGCTTATAAAGCATTACTGAAGTACATAAACAGCAACTTTTTTAAAGTGTTTATTCTTGGTTTGTTTTTCTATTTATTAAACAAAAGTACAACTGATATACGTGAATTTGAGCATGAAAAGCTCGTTTTTCAGCAATCATTTTCCTCAGCTCCACTTGTTCCTCTGCTCTCAGCCCAGCTGCTCTCACTTCACCATTTAGCGCTCTTTAAAAAGAATAACTCAAACTGATACATCTGGTTGATACCTCACAAGGTTTCCAGTATTTACAGGCTTTAATGAACAGCGTGTCAGAATATTGTATATGTTACAAAGTTTTCTTTCCCCCCGCGTGTTGGAGGACCTGCTGTGTTGTTAACTTTTGGCTCTAGATTATCTCCTCACGCTCTCTAATCCTCCATGAGAATCCCAGCCAGCAGCTTCCACCCAGCTTCYTGTTTTCCAAGAGATGGAGCTGGCAGAAGGAACTCCAAGCGGGTGCTGACGGGTTTGTTGGGGTCTTGTTTTTCTGCGTCAGCCTCTGACTACACGGCCAGTGCTCCCTGTCTGCAGARCAAGTTACAGGTCAGGAGTTAATGTATTCTCTCTTTTCCAAGAAATGATTCAAGGGTCAGAGTTAAAAACAAAAATGCAAASAGAGAAAAGATTAGGAGGAGCGACAAAGATGAAGATGTGGGTGTTTCTGTAAAACACTGTAGGTTATGAAGAGATCGTTATTTTCTTTAAAAGTTTGTCTCATCCTGACTCTGCAGCTGGAAGGTTTCATGTAAACTGAGCTCGGAGCACAAAACGAATAAAAAAATTACTGACATTAAAAAAATGACCACGTCATTCCAAATCAGGAAGTCTGGTTGTAGCAGCGAGAAAAAAAACAAAATACARATTTATTTATTTGTCCWCTGAGAGGAGACTGCTGGTAGAGAAYGTTCTGCAAACAGAACCTGAGGAACTAAACTTTAAAGGAACAGACAGAACTTATTAAACACTGTTTGGAAAGGAAAATAAGAATCCTGTAGCCCTGGGTCTCTGGACCCCTGTAGCCCTGGGTCTCTGGTCTCCTGTAGCCCTGGGTCTCTGGACCCCTGTAGCCCTGGGTCTCTGGACCCCTGTAGCCCATGGTCACTGGACCACGGTTGTCCTGGTCTTTGGTCTACTGTTGCCCTGGATCTCTGGACCCCTGTAGCCCTGGGTCTCTAGACCCCTGTAGCTCTGGGTCTCTGGATTCCTGTAGTTCTGGGTCTCTGGACCCCTGTAGATCTGGGTTTCTGGACCCCTGTAGCCCTGGGTCTCTGGTCTCCTGTAGCCCTGGGTCTCTGGTCTCCTGTAGCCCTGGGTCTCTGGTCTCCTGTAGCCCTGGGTCT
>NW_013952866.1:361355-364660 GCF_001266775.1 Austrofundulus limnaeus | reverse complement strand
TCCTGTAGCCCTGGGTCTCTGGTCTCCTGTAGCCCTGGGTCTCTGGTCTCCTGTAGCCCTGGGTCTCTGGTCTCCTGTAGCCCTGGGTCTCTGGTCTTATGTTGTGCTTGGTTTCCAGTTTCCTATCACATTTGGTCTCTGGTCTTCTTGTCCCCTGTCTCCCTGGGTCCTTATGATCCATTGCCTCCAGTTCTGGTACCTGAGTCTTCAGACTCATCAGGTCTTGTAAAGTCTTCTGGTTCTGCACCTGCAGGGTTTTCAGCTCCTGATCCAGAGTCACCGGTTTCTTTTGTCACATCTGTATGGTGGCAAAATGATGCCAGAAATCTCGCGAGAAAAAACGAGATTTCGCGCGCGCAAATTTAAATCCTGTGCGCTTTTATACAGACCTCATTAGGAGCAGATCTCTTTAATAAACAAATCTTTTCATGGAACAAAGAACTCGACTGGGGCTTCGTTCATTTAGAGCCACAACACAGGATTTGACACAGTTCAGTGATCTGRAGGAATCTGATGAAGTGTGAGGGGCCATGGGACTCTGTGTGGTAATAAATTACTCAAGGTTWTTCAGTTTATTATTTTTCTCATCAGATTCGTTTCAAAACATAAACAAATTTGAACTTGTCACCACCCTGAGCTCAAATTATGTCACTGAAATGATGAGAAATCATAAAACTGACTGGTTGTAASGAAACAATGTCATAAAAAACAAATAATTAGAAAAAACAAACTGGGTGAACTTTACATGAACTTGTATCCTGCCTTAACGGGCGCTCAGGGATGTTTTTGACCCAATTTAACCATTTGTTTTGGTTCATGGTTTTTCTCTCCACCGGGTTTTGCGAAAATTAGTTATTTTTGCTAATTTTCGACAAAAATACCATTTAAAAAGACATCTACAGGCACTTTGACAGCGGATACAGATACATTTCTAAATGTGAACAGGAGCTGTTGGTTTGGTTGTAAGTCACCACTTTGAACCTGTCAGAGAAACCAAAGAGCTGTCTGAGGACACGAGAAATATGTTACAGACTGGACCATCTCCAAGCAGCTTCACGTTTCTCTAACCACAGCTGACAGGAATACTAAAGCCAAACTCCCAGGACGTGGACCACAAAATGGTAGAAAAAAGAGTCAATGAAACTTAAAACCGTTCAAGCTGAACTGTGAGGTCAAGGCTTCTGATCCATCACTCTTTGAATCACAATGAGCTGAGTGGAACACAACCCAGGAGGTTTCCACTGGCAGAAAATCACACAAAAAGTGGTCGAATGGTGGCAGGACTCTCCCTTAGAGAGAGGGTGAGAAGTTCAGTTCTCCAGGAGAATTGAAAGTAGCCAGTTGAGGTGGTTTATTCMTCCTGGACACCTGCTTAGGGAGGTGCTTCAAGCATGTCCGACTGGGAGGAGACCTCAGGGAAGACCCGAGGGAGACACTSTGGCTGTGTCCAAATTCAGGGGCTGCATCCTTCAAAGGTCAACTACGTCACAACRATGCACTGAAGGCCGTCCAATTTCAGACTCCTCCAAATGTGGCCCTTTTCCTGCAAYTTYAGGGACTGGTCTGATGGATCCTTCTAAGCCTACCATGTCCCTAGTGTATTGTGGGCCAAAAGGGGGATTTGTTTTACTTGTAGTGGCAGACAGAGAGAGGGAGCGAGACAGGTACAGTTTTAAATCAAAGTCTGCTGATACAAAAACTGAAAGTTTTAAGTGGTTTTTAACAAAAGTATTCTTCTCAGAAATCAACGTAAACGAGCTCGTTTATCAGGTCCCTTAGTTCCTCATGTATTGCCTCTAAACTAATTTTGTTAATTTATAATATTAATTTWAAAAAATTAGCTAATTTCGATCTTCATTGCTTTTTTTGTATCATCACAGTTGCTGGACAAAAGGACATATAATGAAGGTGGGCATAAAGCTGAAGGCAAGACCGTCCAAATTCACAGCCACTCACTTCCAAATGGATGGATGGATGGATGGATGGATGGATGGATGGATGGATGGTACCAACTAATTAATGTACAAATTTTAAGAGAGCTTTGATCTGAGATTCATTGCTGTGTATTTGTTAAGGTTTTGAGACGGACTCAAGCTCAAACCAAAAACAAATAAAGCCATCTTGAGGGGAACATGGATAAAAAACAGAGCCTTCTGCCTCAGATTGCTCTACAACTGTTGGAATTGGTACAAATATCCTGACACAATTTATAGAATTGAGTTCAAACTAAGACTACACAATGATCAACAGCAACAACAGGAAATGTTAAAATGAAACTCACAGAGTTAAAAACTTAAGAACCAACCTGAACCAAACCTCTAATCTTTATTTTTGTACTTTCAGTGGTTCACATTGTAATATCAGCTCCTTTTCCATTATTTATGCTCTCACCTTACTGATTTTTTATTGCACCGACCACCTGCTTTCACCTCTTTTATGATTATAAAATGCATCTTTGTCTGAATACAGGTACAAGGAGAAACAGTCTGACATTGACTTCAAAAAGGCTACATCAACTCTCCATCTGAAAAATGACAAAATAAATTACTGTTGTGTGAAAAGTGATGTGAGCACAATCTGCTCCACAAAAATCAATTCAAATGGACTATTTTGGTTTTCACAGCAGCAACATCCAGGGGCAGTTTCCAGGAAAATTAAGTTAAATTTAAATTAAATGTAATCTCATTGTAATTAGGACATAAGCAACAAACTTAATGAATATTGCATGTTTTTCTCTTTTCTTCCAAAACAAATACACTGACCTACTGTAAACTCAGTTTCTAAATATTTCTTCAGATGTTAGCTGGTTTGAGGCGATTTAAAACTAATTATTTTCCACAGCATTGCTGCCTCCTTATTATGTTTGGGAAACTTTTATCGCTGAGATCTGTAAACTTTGCATTGGTGCAATCATTAGGAAAACATGCATATATTCATAATATAAACACTGCAGATGTTTTCGCATTTCGCTGCAGCAGCTAAAAGAGGAAGCCGAGACGTGGTCGAACCATGATCGGTTATGTTGCATGGATTTGTSTCGACCCGTCGTGCGTCTTTCCTTCCTGAACAAGCTCATTAGTCTGCAACGTGCGGCGACCAGCCAGACGTTTCAGGAGCTGAAGGATTGTCGGTGCGTCGTGAATCTGCTTCAGCTCATCAATCACCTTCAGGATGACACGAGAATAAAAGTACAACCACACCTTCATTAGAGACAATGTGAGCAATCAGACGAGGTGGGAATCGTTTAAACAGTGCTTATTAGAGCTGCCAGCTTTTATTTTTTTATGTCAAAGTCAATTTAGTTT
>NW_013952866.1:346400-358445 GCF_001266775.1 Austrofundulus limnaeus | reverse complement strand
GGCACTAAGGAACATAGGCACTAAGGAACATAGGTACTTGAGAACATAGGTACTAAGCAACATAGATACTAAGGAACATAGGTACTAAGGAACATAGGTACTTGGGAACATAGGTACTAGGGAACGTAGGTACTAAGCAACATAGGTACTAAGGAACATAGGTACTAAGGAACATAGGTACTTGGGAACATAGGTACTAGGGAACGTAGGTACTAAGCAACATAGGTACTAAGGAACATAGGTACTAAGGAACATAGGTACTTGGGAACATAGGTACTTGGGAACATAGGTACTGGGGAACATGTACTAAGGAACATAGGTACTAAGGAACATAGGTACTGGGGAATATAGGTACTAGGGAACAAAGGTACTGGGACATAGGTACTGGGGAATATAGGTACTAGGGAACATAGGTACTTGGGAACATAGGTACTTGGGAACATAGGTACTGGGGAACATGTACTAAGGAACATAGGTACTAAGGAACATAGGTACTGGGGAACATAGGTACTAGGGAACAAAGGTACTGGGACATAGGTACTGGGGAATATAGGTACTAGGGAACATAGGTACTTGGGAACATAGGTACTTGGGAACATAGGTACTGGGGAACATAGGTACTAGGGAACAAAGGTACTGGGACATAGGTACTGGGGAATATAGGTACTAAGGAACATAGGTAGTGGGGAACATAGGTACTTGGGAAGATAGGTACTGAGCAACACAGGTACTTAGTAAGATAGGTACTAAGGAACATAGGTACTGAAGAACACAGGTACTTGGTAAGATAGGTACTGGGGAACATATGTACTGAAGAACACATGTACTTGGTAAGATAGGTACTGGGGAACACAGTCACTAAGGAACATGGGTACTGAGGAACATAGGAACATAGGAACACAAGGAACATAGGTACTGAGGAACATAGGTACTGAGGAACATAGGTACTGAGGAACATAGGTACTGAGGAACATCGGTACATAGGAACATACAGTTGGTATGACTCCATCAAAGCAACAGTTGAATGTAATCCTAGTCTATATCCACTATCCTGTTAAATTCTATGATTCTATCCTGTTTTCTTGGCTCCAACACACCTGATCAGAATAAATAGGTAAACAACAAACTGCAGAACTTGAAGAGCAAACGTCCTCACTAAATTAGGTGTGCTGGAGCAGATCAACAAGTTCCACAGGTGACCAACCTTATAAAGCACAAACATGACATCTACTCCCTCTTCAACAGATGAAGTTTAAACCTCTGAAAGGTGTGTTGCTCTAATCCAAACAAACAGCTATTCTCCATTCAGTTTCCTGGGTTTTATCTGACCCATCAGTTTGGGTTAATATCTACACCAATCAACAGCTCTAAAAGGGTTCAATTTGTGTAATATGTTCAGGTCAGAGGTAACAATTACACATGCAGAACAAATTGTATTTACCAGATTTATTTCTCTTTGGGCTTCGGACCCCGCTGTGCTGTTTGGAAGAGGAATTTATCGGCTGTTTTGGTTCACAAATGAGCCACAGATCTGTATCAATCTGAATAAATATGAAGAGTCACAGCACCGCAGGATGAGACTAAAGTGTTTAATTGATTTCTTTACATATGCTTTAAAAGATTTAAAGAAAATATGTAGGCAATAATTGCACATTAGTAAAAAAAAAGGGACATTTTAAGTCTTTGTTGTTTGCGTCATCTGAAATGTCTTATCAGATCCTTTCAGTCCTTTTCATCGCCTCGCTGTTGTTTCCCTCTGAGTGCCAAGGAAAATCCTGATAATCAGACCCAGTGGGAAAGCAGGTCCTTTCAACAATACAACTGGCTCACATCCCAACAAAATACCAGGCGCCAATCTACCACAAACACCACGACCGTTGCATTAGAATCATCACGAGCTGGAAAAGAACCGAGAAGCAGCTGTGATATTCTGAGTACTGAGAGGAAAATACAGAAAAAGAGACAGATGTTGAAGAATCACATCATCGTCTTTCATCCAGAACAAAGACTTGTCCAGTCTCCAAAGAATCAGAATTTATTAAATGTTGAAGAAAACACATTACAATAAAGTGCCACGCAGGAATGTTAGAAGCACCCGTGAACATCCCGTCTTTTAGTCGCTCCGGTTGCTCTGATGAGAGCTAACCGAAGCAGGAGCACGGAGCCTTCAGGGAGGAAGACGAGGAGTTCTTCAAGACCGTGCAGTCCGAGTCGAGCCGAGAGGCTGTGAAGACGTCTGCATCAGAAAGCTCAAGTGAAAAGACATGATGGATGTGTGGTCCGCGAGAAAAATGGTCAGGTTTAAGGTGAAGGAGGATCAAGAATTATAAAAAACTAATCATTTAAACCACAGACAAGTACTTCAGTATAAATCTGAAGTAACATTTTCTCACCACAGTTCAGAAACTTTGAAAGTTTTTAAAATAAAAATGGGAGGACATTGTTAAGATTAGCTTTTTGAGCTCTGAATGATAACCGAACACCAACACAGTTTTAACAGGTTTATTGTAAAAATGTGCAACTGAAGGACGAGGACTGGAGACCGGRATCAGCAGTTCTGGACACAGAGATCTTGAGTTAGGTTGGATCAACAGGAATATATTATTGTAACAAATAATATAAATCACCAACCTTCTCAAGAGGAGCTGAGCTTGTGTGGCGACTACTGCCACAGTGTTCTGGTTCCGGGTGGTGTTGCTGCGGGGATTTCTCGTGGTCCAAAACAAAGCTGGGGTCATACACAGGTGGTCAGAGATCGTTACCAGGTTTAATGGAGCAGGCTGAGTCGAGGATCCAGAGATGAGTTCCGAGGTCGAGTTCCAGGAAGTCCGAGGTGGCGAGGTTCCGTTCAGGGGCGAGACGTGAGGCGAAAATCCAACAAACAGAACCAGTGTTGTTACCAGGTGAGCAGATGGCAGGCAGGATCCGACAGGGGCTGAGGCAGGAGGCGTGGGTCCGAGAAACAGAAACAGGGTCGTTACCAGGAGAACAGATGACACGCAGGATCCGACAGGGGCTGAGGCAGGAGACGTGGGTCCAAGAGACATGAGCAGGGTCGGGGGAACAAGACAAGAGCAGGACAAGGAACTAGATTGCTGGAAGATCATAGGCGAGGCTGATGATAATCTGGCAACGGGCTGGAGGCAGGAGCTGGAATAAATACTGACAGGAGCAGGTGCGATGAATGAGCTGATTGAGATTTCTGTGACGGGAGGGGCAGGAGCAATGAGCAGAGGAGCATGATGAAACTGAATGAACATGAGACAAGACTAGAACTGGGCAGACAGAGACAGATTCATAACAGACATACAAGGAATAAAGAGTGGTACATGGCGTGTACTTATGTGGGTACATACTTGACATTACATATGCATATAAAGGATAATTACTGAGTATTTACAAGAAATATATGTGGAACCTAAAAATACTCAAGTCACATACAGGATAGATAATGTGTATTTACAGAGGTGCATACAAAGAAACCTAATATAAGTGTAAATGGTATTTATAGGGATACATATGGGGATACATACCAGGTATACCAGGTACTAATGGGGGTACATACCAGGTATTTCTGGGGATACATACCCAGTATTTATGGGGTACATAAAAGGTATTTGCAGGGATACTTCAGGGTACTTACAAGACCATTACAGGTATGTAAAGGGTATTTACTGCATATTTACAAGGCATGTATATAAGTACTTGCAGCATCACAAACAGGGTATTTACTTAAAGGGTAAATATTGAGTATTTACAAGGTATTTTTGTGACATTTACAAGTACTTATGAAGTTGCATACATTTGCTATTTTTCAGGGTTTTGTTTATTTATTTATTTATATCCTAAAAATGGTGAAATGTACTGAAAATTTGTAACAAATCTGAATGAGGTGGTTCAGAAGAAGGAAGATTTTTTATACTAAGGAAACCTTTACCAAAAAGTAGTTAAAGCAAGTGTTCTTTAAGTATATTAACTTTAAACTAAAAAATATATAATAAAAGATTCCAATTTCAGTTTACTTTTACCAGACTGACATACTGTATACTTACCAAAGTTTATATTCCCTTTTGCATTTTACTAGAAAACATACTAAAAGTTTACTTTACTAGACTTAAGAGTTTTTAATGACATGTACTTTAGGGAAACTTATTTTCCAATGAGAAAATATCTACAATAGGCAGGAAATAAAACATACATGGAGATTTGGACTCTGGATTATAAATTGAGAGACATATTCTTCTTCAAAGGTAAGTTTTGAACATTTCGTATCCTGATGCTGTTTGTTTATATGTTGTTTAGATGTAAATACTTTTGAGAAAGTAAGGAAACAGTTTTAATAGTTTTAATGAGTTTTTCTAAAATAGCTTTTGTTGTGTTTTAGCTGGTTTACATTGTTGTTTGTGGATTGGGCAGCATAGATTTCTGTTGTGCATTGGTTGTAATGCAGTTAGTGCCGTGTGAGAGYTATAAAGTTTTTTTGTGAAATGAATGGATTTCTGAAGTTCAGTATACAGACATCTGACCTGGTTGATACAGTATAATATACGCATCCGAGWCATGTCAAGCAGGACATTTGGACAAACTGGTGACACATGCAGGCAGTAAATCCCTTCAGCCCGTTGCATGCTGGGACTGTCCCGCGACCTAAAGTAGGATAAGCGGATTTAGGGAAAGGATGCTTAGATGGAAAAAGCATAAATACAGAACCCAGTCAGAAAAACCAACCAATATAACACCCCAAACACAGAATTACAACCAGTGATCTTGTTTAAAAAACACCTTTCTGTTCTGGAGTCAGCACAACTCAACATGACCGCAGGAGCTAATCAAAAACTGCTACAACCTTTATAAATATTAAGCTAAAATGTGGGTGTGGTAGTAGCTGAGAGTTAACCCTAACACACTCTGAGCACTAACAGATCACCTGAGGTCTTTGTTTAAAATGTGAGGTGGAGTTCAGTGTTAAACCATAGAAAAAACTGGTTGATGAATCCTTTCAGGTAATCACAAAGCACACTGTTTCACATAATCAAATTATGTATTTATTGTATTTTTTTGCACATTTTCTTTATTTTATGCATTCTATTACTTTGGAGGTAATGTTAGCTTCATTGAAATAAAATGGGAAACCCTTATGATTCTGTTCTCTCTCATTCTTCTCTTTAAATGGAGACYATTAGAGTAAATGAATGTCATAACATGTGTTACACTGTACTCAACAGCACGCTGTCATTGTCTGGAACAGTTAAATGAAATGCAGAGGCTGCTTCAATGCTCTGCCATTCATATTTAGTTTGAGTTTATTACTTTCAGACTCTCAGGCAGACTGTGAAGTTGGTCGACTGGAAAGAGAAGCAGAGGAGGGGACACCAGGCAAATACTAAAAAGTCAAAATKAAATAACTGTTGAGGCCTCTTTCTGTGTGAAACACGAAGCAGGACTTTCAAAAATAACTTCTGTGGATAAAATTTTATTAGATTTATGCTTCAATATATGTTAGTAAGTAGAGAGAGGACTGGAAGCCGGAAGTTGAAGCCACAGAGAAAGGGCTAACTCCGCCCCCTTCGGTGGCTGGCTGCAGCAGTTTTTAAGCCACGCCCATTCATACAAACAAATTGGACATTTGTTTCTGATGATCAATAAAAATACATTTGATCTATATTCAAATATGCATTTTTTAGAATACATCATTTTTAGTTAGTTATTGTATTAAAAGAAGCGTTAGAGAGTTGTTTAGCGGTGTGGGCAGGACCTTAGAATCACAGATTCAGTGGAAACAGGCTCCTAAAAATATCGGCCCTTTTGTCAAATATGAACAAAAGGGCAGGGCAGTGATGCTTTGACTAAATTTAAAAGTGTCACTCAATTTACACAACAAAAGCAGGCGTCATAATTTTGTTAAACTGGTAATTGAACATTTAAATTTTCTTTAAGTATTTCATAGCTCATGTGAAAATTCTGAATGCAAATTGACAAAATTTCTACAGGAAGCATCTGAGGTGGCCCTAATTTGGTCAGTCAATTTCAGACCAGGGGTCTTTCATTCAGCAGGCCCCCCTAACAAGGTTTTCCGGTGCTTCCTCCGAGAGATGTTGGAATCCCGGACGAGCCCCTAAGCCATTGGATAAATTATTTATCAAGACACTTCACACAGGAAATGACAACCCATCAGCAGATTTTGTGTCCAAACTCTTTGCCTGTGCAGTGTCTTGATGGATAATTTACCCAACAGTTTGCAAACAGCTATAGAATTCTGTGTAAATGTTACAACAAATTTTCTGTAAAATATAAAGAAATGAGAGGTGGATGTAGACGGTAAATCACTCAAAATCAGATGAATCAGACTCTTCACCACAGTCCCCCAGTGCTGAAGAGACCCTTTGATCCATCCTGGCGCCAATTTGGTCAGTCAATTTCAGACCGAGGGTCCTTCAGTACGGAGGTCCCAGACGTTCCTCCTTTCAAGGGTTGCAGGTGCTTCCTCTGAGAGATTTTAGAATCCCGGACGAGCCCCGAAGTCGTTTGGCAAATTATTTATCAAGGCACTTCACACAGGAAATGACAAACCAGCAGCAGGTTTTGGTTCTGAGTTTTTTACTTGCAGGCAACAAGTTCATTCTTTTGACATGGTATGAGAATTGCTCTCTGTATCTGAACGCACTGCCTACGTGAAGTGTTTTGATGCATAATTTGTTTAACAGTTTACGAACAACTATAAAATTCTGTGTAAACAAATGTCTACAATAAACATTCTGCAAAATAGAAAGAAAGCTTTTGCACAGTTCTGTAAATGTGCTCTGGTTGCTGTGAGAGCTAAAGGACTAAAAAATGTCTTTGCACTAAAGAGCAGAGATCACTTCTTCATCTTTAACCACCTTTAAACTCTGAAGATTCTTATTTCTGCAGCCAGGAGATGGCAAACCACTCAATCTCAGATGAATATGACTCTTTGCCACATTCCCCCTAGTGCTAGAGTGGCTTGTTATCATGGCTCCTTGTAGTTCCAGAGACCAAAACCAATCTCCACCTGGTAATCACCTCTGCTGTTTGAGTAAAACTGACCAGAACACAGGGGTCCCATTAATCACCATCACACTGCCGGGTTCAGACATCATTCCATCAGAGTTAAAACTTTCATATGTCACAGAGTCTGGTGACGGATGTGTCAGAGAGGAAAAACATATTAAAGGTTAAAACAAAGAAATAAATGATGTGGTAAAATCAACAAATGTTATGATATTTAGCATGTATTACCTTTCAAGTACAGCTTGTAACATCAGAATACCTTTGCTTTTTGACAAATGGGTGAATGCTGCATCATATTTTATGTCGTTTTTGGCATTCATTGACAAAAATCTTGTAAAATTTTGCACCATTCCTAATGTTCTTTCAGAATAATGAGTTCGTTGCGTACAGGGTTGGTGTTAAAGAAATCTGCAGTGTTTTGTAGCGGCACAATATCATGAGCAGTTAGGCAAATCCTCCTATGGAGAAAGGAAGGATAATTCCCACAGAGCTGCCTCGCAGTCACATGAATGATGATGTTTTAAATCAGTGTGTTTAAAGAGCTGTGCTGTTTCACCGCTCTCGCCCCGTGGGTGTAATAGACGATTCCTTCGTGACGTGTCGGAAAAATGAGCAACCCTCAGAAGCCCCCCGTAAACTGCAGCGCAGTGTTTAGCTGATTCGACCCACTCTGTGTTTATGAATACGTGTGTGAATGGCTTTCAATCAGGACTCAAGAGAGCAAACTGTGTCCACATGAGACTTCCTTCAGCTGTTTAAATCATTTAGGTCTTTTTCCATCTTTGTGCTCTTTGTTTGCCCGGAGGGAGCGTTCCATCGTCGTCCAGTTGAGAACCATGGCTTCCAACTTGAAAGGAGCTGACTCCCATCCCAGCCTCTTCACACTCAGCTGAAGGTCACAATCAGAACGTCATCTGCAAAAAGCAGCATGATATATATATATATACTGTATACTGTTGCAACATTTTAAAGCAAATCAGTAATGAAACAAAACAAGTATAAACTTCTTAATAATAGAACTGACAAACTTCACTTGAAATGTAAACTGTTGATACGGATATCTGTACCAATTATCTGAGCAATTTGTGTGAGTACATGTTAAAATGCTGGTATTAGGTCTGATACCATTGTCAATACCCTAGTAGTGTCACGACACAAGGAACAATACCAGGACAATAACACCATATTGGTTATGTGTATGGTGTCCTGATACAGATACCAGTATCAAGACACCACTTCGACTCTAATCCTGGGGGCAGGATTGTTGTAGCACGGACACAACATTTGTCTATCCAAGGCAAACACAACACAGCAGCTGATATTTAAGTAAAATAAAGTCACCAAACACTCACCATCCTCTGCCTCGTTTTCCAAAAAAAYACCATGGTCGAGCCGAGGYCGCCTTCCCTCAGCGTATAAATCAYGTCCACTTGGCGCGATTGATCAGTCAACAAGAATGGAAATGTCTGCACCTCCTCAAAGGACCACGATGGTTTACATATCTCCATTTTAATGCATTTCGCATCTTTTCAAATGCAAAGAAAAATGAATGTTGTCTTTGCAAGTTTTAAAAAAYGGTGGGTTTGAWTTTAATGARGATTACCTTTTTACAATYACAAATCCATGTATTTGTGATGCACTGTGGTAAAGATTTATTCATGCCTACATCTGGTTCATTGAAATAAACTTAAACTAAATCATATCTATCTACCTTTTTGGCTCAGGAGGTCTGAAGAACCGAGTTGGAAAAGGGTGAGTTCACCCAACAGAAGAACTTTGAGGTCACGCCGAGTTGAGCCTGTGGTAAAAGGTTCCCAAACCAAACTCCTTCCTCTCCAAAGCTGAACCTTGTGATCCTAATGAACACCACCATTAGGATTGTTAAAAAGAAGGGCCTCTATGTTACGATAAATAGTTACCAAAACACAAAATATTGTGCTGCCTGAAACTTTTAAATATTGGTTGCTTGTTCAGTCTGAAGAAAATGAAAGGAAACCAATCAGGAAGCAATATCCTCTCATTTTTATTGCTTTTCAGAACTTTATCAAATACCCGTCTTTGTTACAAAAACAAGCTGGTAATTCGCTCCTGTGCTCCCAGCCAAAAGCAAGTTATGTTCAGGTGACTCATTCAGCTGCACCACACATCTCTGACTTGTTTCACTTCTTGAGGAGGATGTTTGGATTTTTGTCGTGTTTCGGACCAAAGGTCTAGTGCAAAGATGTTGTGTATACACACAGTTAGAGATGTTTGGTTTGGCCATTGGCCTGTATCCTGTCTGACTCAACTGGAGGACAACAATGGACCCCCATCAATCGTCCCCAGGGATCCCAAAGTGTCCCACAATGTCTGCCTCTGGTATGAGTTTCATAAAGCTGCTTATCATACTATAATGATAATAATGTTTTGGAAATTCCACTTTGAGTTGTAGCTTTACAAAAAAAATAATTAACCAACATGTTTCAGTAAATCAAAACATTAATCTCATTGCAAACCAATAAAACCTCTTCTTAGCAGTTACCGGACTCAAAGGAAGAACAATTGAATCTCCAAGTGAATTGGACCACCTTAACGAGTGACACAGATTGGGGTCATCTCAATGTTTCCCCCTGGTACTGGTGTTTCCTGGATCTCTATATTCCCTGGTTTAATGCCTGCACTGTAATGTATTAAAAACATTTGAAGTGGGAGTCAAGCCTCTTTCATGACTTTAATTATTAACCCCAGGTGAGCATAGGTACCAGGGAAAATAGGTACTGCGAAACATAGGGAGCAAAAAACAGAGGTACTAAAGTACAAAGGCAACAAGAAACATAGGTACTGAGGAATATAGGTACTGAGGAACATAGGTACTAAGGAACATTAGTACTAAGGAATATAGGTTAAAAGGAACATAGGTACTAAGGAATATAGGTACAGAAGAACATAGGTACTAAGGAACATTGGTACTGAGGAACATTCGTACTGGAGAATGAAGGTAGTGACAAACATAGGTATCAATGAATATTGGTACTGAGGAACTTACTGAGGAACATCGGTACTGAGGAACATGGGTATTGAGGAACATAAGTACTAAGGAATATCGGTACTAAAGAACATAGGTACAGAGGAACATAAGAACATACTGAGGAACATGGGTATTGAGGAACATAAGTACTAAGGAATATCGGTACTAAAGAATATAGGTACAGAGGAACATAGGTACTAAGGAACATAGGTACAGAGGAACATAGGTACTAAGGAACATAGGTACAGAGGAACATAGGTACAGAGGAACATAGGTACTAAGGAACATAGGTACTAAGGAACATAGGTAGAGAGGAACATAGGTACTGAGGAACATAGGTACTGAGGAACATAAGAACATACTGAGGAACATGGGTATTGAGGAACATAAGTACTAAGGAGCATTGGTACTAAAGAACATAGGTACAGAGGAACATAGGTACTAAGGAACATACTGAGGAACATAGGTACTAAGGAACATAGGTACAGAGGAACATTGGTACAGAGGAACATAGGTACAGAGGAATGTAGGTACTGGGGAATGAAGGTACTGGGGAATGAAGATAGTGACGAACATAGGTACTAAGGAATATCGGTACTAAGGAACATAGGTACTGAGGAACATCAGTACTAAGGATCATAGGTATTAAGGAACATAGGTACTAAGGATCATAGGTACTGAGGAACATCGGTACCAAGGATCATAGGTACTAAGGATCATAGGTATTAAAGAACATCGGTACTAAGGATCATAGGTACTGAGGAACATCGGTACTAAGGATCATAGGTACTGAGGAACATCGGTACTAAGGAACATAGGTACAGAGGAACACAGGTACTGGAGAATGAAGATAGTGACGAACATAGATATCGATGAAGAAATAGATTAACACAGCTCCACAAAGTGAACCAGATTCACCACCTGTAAACAGTTCCGTCTCCAGGACTGACTGTTTTTATAAAGTTCTATACAAGTTCAGGTCATTTACTTCATTTCCTTTTTGTGTTTAAAAACCCAGAATGACAGAAAACCTTTTCTCCACAACCTTTTGAATATTAATTCATTGTATCATAAATAAACAAGCCGGGCGGTTTGTGCTCGAACATGAAGCACTTTGACAGGCAGAATCCAGTTCGAACATTAAGCTGTATTCAACATTTAATTAGCTGCATCTCAACATCCAGTCCTCCACCCCTGTGGCTCTGAGGAGAGGCTGTAGAGCTGAGGAACTCTGCAGCTGCTGAAGGGCTGGGCCGGTGCCAGCATGTGGCAGGTGGCAGGACTCAGGAAATGCTGGCTCGGCTTTCTGGGGCGATAAACACGGACGTACCGAGGCCTTTTGACCTCGGACATGTTTCGTTATCAGCTGGAGGAATCCACCAAGGCAGGAAATAGCATACAGAACAGGATTTAAAAATCATCTCCGCAGCATCATGACTGAGTGAACGAATAATCTCCTGATACAAATCTAATGACGGCTGCAGTTATACTTTACTTATGTGTCTGGATCGAAAGGTAATATTTGTGAAATCGTGTTCAACTATCAAACTTTTCAAGAGTTATCCCAGCGTGATCGCCTCCTTCGATTAAGTCTAGGTGGGAGGTAATCAGCCTGATTGCTGCAAACTTATAAATATTGCATTGAAGGTGATGCTGCATGCATCCATTATGGGAATGAAAGGATTGGGAGAAAACTATCAAAAAATGTCTGAGTCCTTTTGCAGGAGTTAACATCCTTGTGTAGACCAATCCAAGCATGTGGACACCGACGACAGGAAAGTGTTGAAAATTGATGCAAACGGCACCCTTTAAGGTACCCCGGGGGACATATTTCACCTTCCACTGCTTTAAGTTTTGTGACACCTCATTTAAATTCCCTCCTCCTGGTGTTCGATGATCCAAATACAAAGATTCAACAGCTGAACGGACAGATTACGTCGATGGTGGGGTGTCCTTGGTATTCTTTAGATATCTGTTTTACCCGTTTCAATCAGGCTAATGTTCCCAGT
>NW_013952866.1:342794-346255 GCF_001266775.1 Austrofundulus limnaeus | reverse complement strand
CACACACACACACACACACACACACACACACACACACACACACACACCAAGCATGGATCTGAACAGCTTTAAACAAAAAGTAGCTACATTTTTACACCTCTAAGCTCGCATCATTTGGAGTTTTCCTGGTTTGTCAAAGAGTTTGTCAGTTTTCCGTCGGCTTCATAGCATCTTCCATACATTTTTCAGCATCTAATGCATTCCACAATTTTTGTGCTATTTCAACAACTCATATATCAAAACATTCAGCTCATTTATGACAATCCTGCTATGAATTTTGGTATTTCAACTATTTTTACTTTTTCAGCTATTTCCCTTTTTTAGCCAATTCTTCACCATTGAAAATGAATGGAGCCGTTTTCAACGTCCTTAAAAACCTTTAAAATGTTTCTAAACCTTTACAGAACCTTCCCTATTTTGTTCTGGTTTTGCTCTTTAACTTCCTTCTGCTAATTTTAGCTACTTATTTTTGTTAATTTTAGCTTTTCTCTGTTACTGCGGCAAAAAATTATCTTGCTATTCTGCTTTTTTCTATTTTTTGAGCTTTTTTCTGCTAATTTGTGCTAATTCTGCTTTATACAGACACTTTCTGCTATTTTAAGCTGTTATTAGCTAAAGTTAGCTTTTTAAGCTATATACACAGTTTTTGTTGCTATTGCGACTTTTTTCTGCTACGTTCTGCAACCTTGTGCAACTTATGCTTCTTTTTGATAATTAAAGAGTTTTCAGCTACTTTTTAGCTGTTTTACAGAGAAGTTTGGCTGTTTTAGCTATTTGTCACTTTTTTGTACTTTTGCGGATTTCTCTGCTAATTTTAAATATTTTACAGCACTTTTAATATGTGGGTGCTAATTACAACTTGTGGCTGCTGCGATTAGCTTATTTTATGCTAATTTTAGTTTTTTTGCTATTTTAATTTTAAATCTGCTTCTATTTGCTATTCTTTTGCATTTTACTATGGTTTGTGATTTTTCTCTGCTAATTTGTTATTTATGCTTCTTACAGATGTTTTCTGCTATATTCAGCAATTTTAGCTTTTAGCTGTTTTCTGCTTTTTCAACTATATTTTTGCGTCTTTTTACTGTTTTTCTGCAAAGTTAGGCTTTTTTCTTCTTTCAACTGTTAAAATTTGAACTCTCATTAATATTTCTACCAATAAATATATTTTCAGCTCAACTTCAGCAGTGTTCTGCTTAAGTTTTCAGCAAGAAGCATTCACACAAGCATTTTTGCAGGAAATGCAATTTCTCTAGTTTGTAAAAGCTTTCACGCCAGAATTTTAAACAAAAGACCATCTTCTGTTGAGAAAGTTTTGGTCAAACTTTATCTTGCATATTCTCTGCAGTGTTGTGAGTGACTCTCAGCTACTACCACACCAAATTTCAGCTCGGTGTCGCGCTCTGTGGCGATCGTACCCAGGATTGTAAACAAACACAAGGAGATTAAAAGAAAACCTTTAATAAGTAAAACAAAAAGTGGGTGAAGAAACAACTAACTACCGTATTTATTTAAGTATAATACGTAAAATTTAATCCATAAAATCATCCACAAAGTTGGAGGGTAGTATTATACTCAGATAAATATTTTTACTTATGTATTTTAACTGAAATATTGGCTTCATTCACAAATTGCCTGAGTCCGGAAATGAGGCCACGACGTAAAAAGCAGTTAAAACGAGCTCACCTCTGACACTCCTCCGTGCGTCAGAGCGAGATAATAACAGATCCAGGCAGGGGAAAAAGGGGAAAAAGGGGAAAAAGCAGTCCTGCAGCTTAGTAATGATAACGAACTCATGACATTAGCGTGTGACCGAGCCGCTGCTCGAACAACAACAAACACATATTCGTCTGTAATGGCTAACGTCTACCGGTGTTCTGAAAAAGTTTGTATCCCTGAAAAAACGTTTCCCCACCAGAGGGGGGCGCTCGCGAGTAGGAAGTAATCTGCTTTTCCCCCACAAGATGGTCCAAATCTCATGTGAAGTCTCTGACTTTTGTGTTGGCGCCTCCTGGTGGACTATGTGTAAAATGCCAGAATTCATATGACGCTGCTACAGCTGATATAAATTTGTTGTCAAAATACCTTTTAGTACATATGTTGTTAAAATAAAATGAACAGTCCTATGATCATTTTACTGATATGTATAAAGACTACAAAGGCTGAAAAATCTTGAAGTCTGTATGAAATTGGAGGTAGTTTGAGGATTAAATTTTTATACTTTTTAAGCTCAAAAAGGGGGGTCGTATTATACACGAATAAATACGGTACTTTTGTCTAGGCTAATGTTGATTAGCTGTGGCAGCCATCTTGACTTGGGTTGACTCTAAAAACTATTTATCTGCTCACTCCATGAGATATTTTATGGTGCAGATAAAAAACGCACTATGGACTCTACTGTACAGCCCCTGTGAGATAAATGAACATTGATCACTTTAAAAACCACTTTCTTTTTCAAATGTAAGAGTTTTAAAATGATCAAACAGCCCCAGGCTCCGAACATCATAAAGAGACCGTTTTTACTTTATAAAAGCTGCAGTTGCTTAGCAACAGACGCCTAATGAAGCTTTCATTGGTGGTAATAAAGCAGACAGAGACTGACGGCTGCATGCAGAGTTTACACTTCACTGCCAGATTAGGGATGTCCCAATCTGGATGTTTTTATTTTTCCTGATCCAGGATCATCTCAAAGCATCTCCTCTTCTCTGCGTGTGCTTCGGTGCAAACGGCTTGTGGTTCTGTTGGGTTCTGCTGGGTTGCAGCTTCTTTTCATCAAATAAAATCATTCCAGCGAGGCGTAGCAACGAGGCAGTCACATCAATAAATAACGTGTCAGTTATTGTGTCATGCTGCTCGACATGAAGAGTTTATTTCAGCTTCAAATTTAACAAAACATTATATATATTATTGATCGGAACCTGACCTTTTGTCGACCATGTTTCTGCTGTAATAATTAAATGCTGAATAGATCAGTTTGATTTGTACTGACTGGCTTTTTTGCCATTATTAAAAAATATTACAGCTATTATTTCAATGTAGGCCCACACGTACATTACATATTTATTTTGGAAGCAATAAAGGTGTACGGGACATAGTTATGCTTCTAAACAACCACAGATGTAAATTTCATGGTACTGAGAGAGGGAGAGTCAAGACATTCTGGATAAACGATGACGCTTACAAGCTAGCTCTAACTAGCTAGAACATTAATTTTGGACAATAACCATCGTTCAGCTGTTTTAAATTAAACCAAAGCACGCTGACAAACAGGAGAAYGTAGAAATTACTGAAAATGATGGAGGAAAACTTCAGCTTTAGCCTTTTAGCTTTTGTGTTAGCTCCCAAGCTAATACAGTAATATTAGTTTGGGAGCTAACGCCTTCTGTTTTGTTTGGGTTAGCATTACGGCAAGTTAGTAGGCTAGTTAGTTGTCCCATATATATATATATATATATATATATATA
>NW_013952866.1:339905-342454 GCF_001266775.1 Austrofundulus limnaeus | reverse complement strand
TTGTAGGATAGTAGAAACTATATGGTGTTATCTCCCAAGCTAATAATATTAGCTTGGGTGCTAATGCTAATATTTGTAGCTCCTGAGCTAATGCCACATATTTATTAGTAATATGGCATTAGGTTCAGAGATAATTTACTAAACATCAACATTTGATTGTTTCAACCCATCTATTTTGCAGAACGTAAAAACTACAAAATATAAATTTATTGTCACACATTGTATCTTTTTAGCCTTGACCGTGGTTGCTCTAGTTTCAACTGTAACCCATCATTAGCCCAAGGACGACTTGCATCAGTAACAAATTAGTGATGTGCTTAAGTGAAAATTAGATGTTTTCAAACGATTTTTAGTAAAATTGAAAAATATAAGTTCAACAAGTAGTGGGCGATTCCCTTAAAAACTATCTGCAGCAGGTAAGATATTATTTTAGTTTGGCCAAATGTTTGCTCAGGGGCACATAGGGTCAGCTCTAAACAGGACTGATGTCAGTCTTCTAAAGATCGAGTTTTCCTCTTCAGCTCCTTTTCATTTGAAGCCTGTTGAGATGAACTGGTTCTCTGTGGTTCAGTCCCTCTCAGACTCTGAGATTTAGTTTTTACTTCAGATCCAGTTTGTCCTGGAGCCAGCGAGCCATTAGGTCTAAAGTTTGGTAGTCGAATTAATGGCTCATTTATTTTCACGCTAATAAATCAAAGTGCTGCTGCGCTCGGATGTCAATTAAAATAAAAAAAGAAACGCTCCAGGAGACGCAGGAGCACATGATGTCACAGGAAGCTTTACTGGTGCTTTGCTGTGAGTTTCTTTGTGCTGTAAAACTGAAATTATTAACTATAATTATGATTATAGCTGTGTCTGTGCTGTGTAAACTGTACATCAGAGTTTTAGGACACGTGGGTCGAAACAGGAACATAAATCTAGAAGAAAACTCTGCTTTTAGAAAAAAAAAAGACTCCTTTGATTCTCTTTTTCAGCAGCAGCAGGATGTGACACCAAAAATACTAGGAGACAGAACGCCCGCCTGAAGAGAGTGAATCTCAGGTCTGGGGTTATAAATAGCTCAGAGATGCACCTGAACTCAAAATATAACCTGCTGTGTGTTAGGTTTCCCAAAGAAAGGTGAAATGATTGACATTTTACTGGCAGAATGAGACTACTTTACATTTGCAGCTCTGAAATAATCTAAATATGCAGACTGGTCGCTGATGTGCTGCAAAAACTACATGTTGTATTTTCTATGATGATTCTTGAGTTTTCCTGTTTGTTTTGTAGATTAGGTTTAGTGTTTTTAGTCATTTAGCTGTGATATTTCTTTGTTTTACTCAAAGATTCTCTTACCTTGCAGCTCCTCACACCTGCAGCTCACCTGCTGCTCAGCTGTTTGCACTCAGAAATCACCCTCCCTCATTAAAGAGTGCTTCCTTCTTCAGGTTAACTTAGCCACTTCCTCGTGTTGTTTTTCATGTTTTAAAATGTTCAAGCATGTTGTATTTCTTTTGTTTTTTTATATCATTTGTATTTAGAAAAATATTTAACTTAATTTAGATTTTAAAAATTCCCATAAAGCTGCAAAAAGAAAAACATTTTAAAACTTGCTTCAGCTCACTGTATTCTTATGTTTTTGTGCCACGAAGCAGCTTTTAGCTACAGTTTTGCTACTTTTACTTTTCAGCTACTATATTTTTTGCCACAGATTTGCTAAATTTATCTTTAACATCTCTTTTGCTACTTTAATTTCTCTGTTTTATTTCAGCTGTATCATCTGTTTTGTAAGCTAATTTTAGCTACCGCTTTACTGATTATGGCTACATCAGTTTTTTCACCTTTAGCTACATTTTTGGCTGATTTTAGCTTTTATGCCTGTTTCTGTTTTTTATTTCAATTATTTATTTTTAGTATCTGCAGTAGTATTTTTTTTTAGTTATTTTAGTTACTGCTTTGCTGATTTTGGCTTTATCTGTTTGTTTGTTTGTTTGTTTTTTTCACTTTTAGCTACTGTTTTGGACGTTTTAGCTTCTTCTGTTTTTTATCTTCATCATCTTAGTTTAGCGGATTTTAGCTTTAGCATATTTTTAGCTACAGTTTTGTTAATTTTAGTACTGCTTTGTTTATTTTAGCTACTGCTTTGTTGATTAAGGTTTGATCTGTTTTTAAACTTAATTTTAGCTTCATTGTCTCTTTTAGATATCATTTTGATAATTTTAACTTTAGCATCTTTTTAGCTACAGTTTTGTTAATTTTAGCATTAACTTCTGTTATCTTTTTTTAGATTAGTTGATATTAGCTTTAGCATCTTTTTAGCTACAGTTTTGTTAATTTTAGCATTAACTTCTGTTATCTTTTTTTAGATTAGTTGATATTAGCTTTAGCATCTTTTTAGCTAGTTTTGCTCATTTTAGATACTACTACTACAACTACTGCTCATTTTGGCTTTATTTGTTTTTCTTTCACTTTCAGTAACAATTTTGTTAATTTTAGCATTAACTTCTCTTTATTTTAGTCGTTTAATCTATTTTGATCATTTTAACTATGGTAATATTATTATACAT
>NW_013952866.1:336540-338689 GCF_001266775.1 Austrofundulus limnaeus | reverse complement strand
CACAGAAACAGTACTATATAACATTTTAGACACATTCTAGACAGTTTATCAGCTAAAAAAAATTAATTTTGGGGTAAGTTACTCTTTAAAATGAATGGATCCATAAGACCCGGGTCTGTTCTAAGAGACATAAATCTCATCTCTATAGTTGTATTTGTTCAGTAATACTTCATTCTGAGACCACAATCCTGTCAAATGGATGAATTTAAGACATTTAGCCTCTTCAGTCAAACCTCTTTCATGTTGTATGAAACTCTGAAGACGTGACTTGACGTAATTGTGCTGAGTCATGTAATGAACCACTCAAGCACACTGGATTTGGACTAATGTTCCTTTGTTCCGTCTGCAGCAGAACCCGCTGCAGGCGTCCACATCAGCACGAATCAAAGCCTCCACCAGCTGGATGTTTGTGCTCGGCCGAGCGCTCGCTGCGGAGAAGAAACGAGCTGAACGTTTGTTAATCTTTCAGGAAAACCTAAGAGGATTTCCCCCAAAACTGGAAGGAAGTCAGTGTGCGTCCTCATCCTTCACTTTCTGACAACATGGATTTCTTTTTTTTTTTTTTTTTTACTAAATGAATGATTCAGTTTTAAATGTCATTATTGTTATCAGCTCACTTTATAGAGTTTTAGACATTTAAATAACGTTTTACCACAATGTTAAAAAAATTGAGAGAATCTGAACAATGATGAATCATTTGGAACTCAAACTTCCAACCTCGAAAATTGAAATGAACTTGGGACCTGATTTTCTAATAATTTACGATCTGACAGAGACAGACTTAGTTTGAAAGGTATCAACTAGCTTTATTTTGAAAAGTCCAGGTTAAAATCTCCTGCTGATCAGATGAAATGTTAAAGCTGCTACCAGAAGCTCTTCTGTGTTTGTCACTCCCTGACTGCATTCAGCACTATTTTTAACTCGAATCAGTGAGTCGACTCATCTGAGTCTGCAGTCTTTTTGTTTTGTTATCAGCCTGAATCAGTGATTCGATTAATCTGAGTCTCAAATCTTTTTGTTTTGTTATCAGCCTGAATCAGGGACTCGATTCATCTGAGTCTCAAGTCTTTTTGTTTTGTTATAAACCTGAATCAGTGACTCGATTCATCTGANGACTCGATTCATCTGAGTCTCAAGTCTTTTTGTTTTGTTATAAACCTGAATCAGTGACTCGATTCATCTGAATCTCCAGTCTTTTTGTTTTGTTATTAGCCTGAATCAGTGAGTCGACTCATCCGAGTCTTCAGTCTTTCTGGTGGATTATTAATCAGAATCAGTGACTCGACATCTGAGTCTCAAATCTTTTTGTTTTGTTATCAGCCTGAATCAGTGATTCGATTCATCTGAGTCTCAAGTCTTTTTGTTTTTGTTATCAGCCTGAATCAGTGAGTCGACTCATCTGAGTCTCCAGTCTTTCTGGTGGATTATAAACCTGAATCAGTGACTCGACTCCTCTGAGTCTCCAATCTTTTTGTATTTCTGGTAAGTCAGCTAATTCACTGACAGCAGCAGTTTGCCAGAAGAGTTGCAGGATCAAGTTTAATTGAGATTTAGGACTTGTGAGTCTTGACTCAGCACAAAGATTCAGATCAGAAGTGGACTCAATCAGAGACTTAGTCTGTGTTCAGTCATTTAGAAAACTCCTCTCTTCTGCGTTCAGTCTGTTTTTATTCTATTAGTTGTTTTATTTAATAGAGTTTCAGTTTTTATAGCCTGCACTTCGGGTTCTTTGTCCCAACCTCTAAAAAAATAACTCCAATCTCAATGAAAATAATAATAATAAAAAAAATCCATTTTTAATGGATTTTTGCTGAGCGGGAGTCACCGTCTCAAACAGCCTCCCGACTATTTTTATATGGAGGTCATACAAAATAAAACAGAAAAGCAGACATTTAAAGACCACTCACAAACAAACAAAAAAGCAACAAATGTGCAAATTTAAAATGAATCATCAGGTTTTGGAGAAAATGATGCAACGTGTTGCAAAAGCGAGCTGCAGACGAGCTGGACGTTCAGAAAGTCCTGCAGCTTATCAGGAGGCAGCAGTTCATTTCGTAATGACTTTTTCCACTGTGCAGTTTGTTCCAGCTCTGTGTGTGTGTGTGTGTGTGTGTGTGTGTGTGTGTGTGTGTGTGTGTGTGTGTGTGTG
>NW_013952866.1:330543-333933 GCF_001266775.1 Austrofundulus limnaeus | reverse complement strand
AGTAATATATTTACTGAGAAAAATGGTGACGTGTTCAATACTTATTTTACCCGCAGTACAGTTTAACTGTTAATACGTCAAATAAATTTGACCTTTTTAAATCAATTTTTCAGTTAAAGTAACAACTATAAAAGTAAAACTTTTAGCTATATAGGGAATTAGCTTCATAAATTAAAGTCATTCTGGATTTTCACGACTCATATTCAGGTCCTGACCACCATGATGCACCAAGTGTAAAATGAAATGTTAAAAACTTCCACTAACATCTTTTTCCTTATTTAGCTCACTGTTCTTATATTTAGCTAATTTTTACAAAATGTTAAAGTGCCTGTGATGACTAATTTTTGTAATAAACATGAATACATTTTTGGAAAGACAACATTTATAACATACTGCAAAACAAATTTCACGTCGCTCAGATTAACAGTTGTTGAGATATTTACATGTGAAGAAACAGGAAGTGATGTCAAAGGGGAATGTCTGAGTGTAAACAGAGCGTTGTTACAAAAGCTAACTACAGACTGTAGAGAAGAATCTGAAGTTTCTTTAGATTATATTTAGTCGCTATCAAAGAGAGACGAAGATGAGTTAAAGTTTAACTAATTTAGTTTTAATAAACAGAGACCAGCAAGTTTATTTTATTAAGGAGTTCCCCTTTGATGTCACTTCCTGTTTCACTTTGGCTGAGACAAATTCAAAAGAAAATAGGCCAATTATGGGACAAAATGGGTAAAATCATGTGTACTATGCCAATTTTATTAAGTATAAAGATGCTTTCTTTGACTTTTGTATTTGAAAGATGTCACAGGAACTTTAAATTTAAATGTTAAATATATAKTTACATTTTAAATCCTAAATATGAATGTAAAAGTTAAACTTTAAATGTTGAAGTTCACATTTAGGTATTTTGGAATGGTACGCAGCCTTTGCTGTTGGTGCGCGGCTCATGYTATGATGTCATCATCCTGAGACAATRGCAACCGCTAGCTCCAATGCAGCTAAAGCTTCCCTCCAAGACATTTAACTTGCAGTTATGGCCGGTGTCTGAGCTGCACTTCAAACTGCTGGACCACAGGGACCACCCAGATTTGTTTTTTTGAACACATTTTGAATTTAAATATTATCTGCAGTGGCTAGCGGTGGCTAGCAGTGGCCATTGTTGATGTTTGTCGCAGGATGATGACATCACCCTGGTTATCTGACGCTAACCTCAGCTAATGCTTCTAATTTTTAACACACAAAAAGTGAGCTAAATACTGAAAAACTTGAAGTTTTTTAACATTTCGTTTTACACTTGGCACCCACAGACCCCAGCTTTCAGGGAAAGCCTAATTTAAAGACAGCTTTCTAGTTTCTGTAATCAAGGAAAGCCCCGTTTCTTTTAGAAAAAACTAAAAGCAGAGTTTCATCTGAACTGATAGGAACATCCAACCAGTTGTCCACATTTTAAAAACAATGTCTGATGACTCACCATGAGGGTTCGGCTGCGATGACAGGAAATCTTTAGCTGCAAGAGAATCACTAAAAAAACCTCTTAAGTTGTGAGCTTGAGTGGGCAGTTTTTCGGCTCACCGACAGCCGATTTATCCCTCTCACCACCCAGACAGCCTACAGTAAACATTAAATAATGTCTGTATTTACAGGAAACATTGTGTCGTTTCATTTTCATCCCCGCTGACGTCTGTCGGCTCATCTTCAGCTGATTCTTTTACCTTTTATTGATCTGATGAAACAAAAACAGATGAAACTCTCCTATAATTATTCTATTATTTACAAATTCATTCAGGTTTGCAATCTAAACGGCCTCCAGCTACATCAGCTAAAGATACATCAGCTAAAGATACATCAGCTAAAGTTAGATCAACTAAAGATACATCAGCTAAAGTCAAAACAGCTAAAGATAGATCAGCTACAGTTAGATCAGCTAAAGTCACATCAGCTAAAGTTAGATCAACTAAAGTTAGATTAACTAAAGATACATCAGCTAAAGTTACATCAGCTTAAGTTACATCAGCTAAAGTTAGATCAACTAAAGATACATCAGCTAAAGTTATATAAACTAAAGTTACATCAGCTACAGTTAGATCAGCTAAAGTCGCATCAGCTAAAGTTATATAAACTAAAGTTACATCAGCTAAAGTTAGATCAGCTAAAGTCACATCTGCTAAAGTTATATCAACTATCAGCTACAGTTAGATCAGCTAAAGTCACGTCAGCTAAAGTTAGATCGACTAAAGATACATCAGCTAAAGTTACATGAACTAAAGTCATACCAGCTAAAGATACGTCAGCTAAAGTTAGATCAACTAAAGTCATAACAGCTAAAGTTATATTATCAACTAAAGTTACATGAACAAAAGTCATAACAGCTAAAGATACTTCAGCTAAATTTAGATCAACTAAAGTCATATCAACTAAAGTTACATCAGCTAAAGTCATACCAGCTAAAGTTAGATCAATTAAAGTTACATCAGCTAAAGTTAAATCAGCTAAAGTTATAATAGCTAAAGTTAAATCAACTAAAGTCATAACAGCTAAAGTTATAGCAGCTAAAGTTAAATCAGCTAAAGTTACATCAGCTAAAGTTAAATCAGCTAAAGTTATAACAGCTAAAGTTACATCAGCTAAAGTTAAATCAGCTAAAGTCATAACAGCTAAAGTTAAATCAACTAAAGTCATAACAGCTAAAGTTATAATAGCTAAAGTTAAATCAACTAAAGTCATAACAGCTAAAGTTGTAGCAGCTAAAGTTAAATCAGCTAAAGCTACATCAGCTAAAGTTGGATCAACATCACCTAAAGTCATAACAGCTAAAGTTAGATCAGCTAAAATTAGAACAGCTAAWGTTATAGCAGCTAAGAGACTGTAGTTTTACTGTTTGGTGCCAGTAGAYTTGTTTGTAGGACCTGAACCGGTGAACCGATGCACCAGATTTTGTGCGTTAAAGTRGTCAGAGGGGCTGCAGTCAAGATGGCGGAAACGAGGCATTTTGCCACGCCCACATCTGAATTTTCGCACCTCCACATATTTAAGCCAATTCTAAATAACCACCAAATTTCATAATGCTCGGCCCTCTGGAACATGATGAAAACAAGCCTCCTGTCTGGAGAAAAAATAAAAATAAAAMTAATCAGGTCAGAAACAATAGAGCCATCAGGCAGGATCAAAAGATAAATTTGTCAATCAAATAAAAATGTTGRTTTGTTGTTCAAACTGTGAAAAAAACTTTCTGTGGCAGATGAGGGGAGTGGGAACCCCTGAGGGTGAAAGACTGGGAGGATATCCTCTTTGGGTCAGGCGCTCGAGACCATTTCACTGTGGGAAAGTGCACGTGAGTGTGTGTGTGTGTGTGTGTGTGTGTGTGTGTGTGTGTGTGTGTGTGTGTGTGTG
>NW_013952866.1:327958-330435 GCF_001266775.1 Austrofundulus limnaeus | reverse complement strand
GTGTGTGTGTGTGTGTGTGTGTGTGTTTGGTTCAGCTTCTAGTGAGAACTGACTGAAGAAGATTTAGGATGTTCTCACATTTGTGGTCAGCTGTGAAGTGGATGTATTGTTTGAGCTCACAGTTAAACAGATGAATGCATGTTTCYTTTGTTTTTGGCCTCAGTGGACAAACAGAAATGAAAGAGCAATAATTATAAAAGCCAAAGGCAGCACACGACCCCTGCAGCCATAACTCAAACTATCCACTTAAATTTAGAACCATGTCAGAAACCGTGATGTGAGCTGAGATACAAGATGGAAAACAGAAAACTTAAACAGAAGGAGTGTTGCTGGACATTTCAGACTCCCGTGGTTTCGTTGTTCTCCCACAGTAAGGGTTTCTGACCAAAACAGCTCCCACACAAGCTGAAAATCAAAGTTTTATTCAACTTGTGCTTTCAGACATTATTCAAATAAAATTCTGCAGCAGACGGTGGTTGAGATGCGATGTGGAGAACCAGGAAGTGACGCTGATGGGTCAGACAAACTAACCGCGAATCAGAGACTAAAAGTTCAAGYCAACATTACATCAAGAAAGGACAACCTAGCTTATCTGGCCTTTTGTGTGGAGTACGATTTGACCAGGGTGCCAATAGTTCGGCACAACTTGTATTAAACCAAAGAACGTTTATGTTCTGTTACGCCTCTCGTTGTTAGTAASTCAATAATTTGTGCGACACAGATGTTCTTCGCATTAATAATGAAATGTTTGTGTTTACATGTGGGCATGGTTCTGCTAATCAGCTAACAGCTAATAGCAGAAATAAACTTTCTTTTAGCAGATTAGTCTTACTCTTTTTCACAAACTTTAAAAAAACCATTAGCAGACCAGTTAGCTTCCGCTAAATGAGAGATTGCCAGCTGAAAGTCCACAAACAGCTGACTAACAATAGGACACCAACAGGTTTGTGTCATTCCCACCAGTCTTCAGCTGGAAGGAGGTAAAGACAAACAATTAGCTGTTAGCGTTAGCTTCTGTTTTTTTATTTTATTATCTTTTTTTACATTTAGCACAGCTAGTTTTAGGATCATAAGTTAGCAAAGCTAACTTTTTGTTTAGCTGTGCTCGCTGGCTGTGTTGAATGAGAAGTAAGGTAAAGTTGTGTAAAAGGTTTAATCTTTTTTTTTCTTTTTTTCTGTCATTTGTTGACTCATAACCCAGTATCACAACAGGAGACCCACCAGGTGGAGCATTCGAGCAGTTCCAGTTCTGTTTGTACCTTCACCAAAATGTAGCTTTACAGTTTTGGTCACGTTGTATAAACACTTCCTGGGTACAAAATAGGCGATCTACCACAGTTCTCTTCAAATCTACCTTTATAGCTCCTACATTTTTGATTATTATTATTTAAAAATTAAAGTTCTTCCTCTAGGCCTGAATATTTGGGATTTTAGCAACTTTTTTTTCAAATGATGTCCGTTAAAAAAAAGTTCTCTCCAAATCAACAAAAGCAAAAAGTTAGGTTCGCTAACTCATAATCTGCTAAATAAAACGTACAGCATCGCTAATGTTAAACAGAAAAAATTAGCAGAAGCTAACAGCCAATCGCTAACGACTAAGATGATTGTCAGTCTGTGTCACACGTCTTTGTGTCCGTCGAGCTGAAGACTGGTGGGTCTGACGAAAACCTGATGATGTTACCGTGTTAGTTAGCTGTTAGCCCTAAAGCACTAACTCAAATATTTAGGTCTCCTAACGCACTAATGCACCGGAAAATAATTAGCAAAAGCTAATTGTAAAGCACTAAAACAACCCAGTGAACACAAGGAACATTATTCAACAGACAACATGAGTCACATGTTACCATATTGCTCTCTTAAGACTTATCATTGATATTCCACAGCCGTATTGGGATCGTATTGTCAATATATTATCACCTGGTGGATAAATCCACTAATAAATTCTAAAATTAGCAAAAGCCTTAAAGCACTAATAAGGAAATTAGTTCCCCTATTAGTGCTTTAGGGGAACTGTGCCCACCACTATTGATTAACCGTTTCTTATTCAACTACAACCAGGTCAACTGCTTTGAACAAAATGGTCCTTTTAAAAGACCAATTCCTGCAAAAACTGTGTCAGGTCCTCCAAGACCCTCAGGATCCCAAGCTGGTTGGCTTGGACTCTGATAAGTGGGGTAAAACTGGCTGCCCCATATTTTCCACTAATTAAAGGCACAGTGTGTATGATTTTGTCAATTCTTTTAGCATAAATTGAGATAATCACTAATGACAATAATAAAAAGCATGTCTAATCATTGCAGACAAAGACCTTGTGTTATTATTTTTACCTTATAAAAAGCTGTTTATATCTCCATGGTCGCGGGTCGCCACTACAGGCAGCCGCCATCTTGGACCGCCATCTTGTCTACGAAGGCTCTTGAAGGACAAACTGCGGTGGCAGCGTCAAAAACGGTTTTAGTTGTAATACTATGAATGTA
>NW_013952866.1:314730-327765 GCF_001266775.1 Austrofundulus limnaeus | reverse complement strand
GGGGAGGACCAGGGAGGATGATTCAACCACTAGATGTCGCTGAAAACAACAAATCCTACACACTGTGCCTTTAATTGTGAGGACGGTTCTGTGTGATATGAGCCTGAATAAGCTCCAATCAGCTGGTACAGGGTCAAAAGGTTACAGAAATGCAACTGATGTAGTGATTCCAAGTGTAAAAAAAAAAAAAACATTTATTAAGTTGCTATTTTTAGCAATGAGTACTTTGGGTAATACTAGAAATGACCATCACCCTTGATGAATGAGTTGCTTTGTGCGTTACGAGCATCTTATCCATCACAAAGGTCTGAATAGAAGCCTGGCACTCTCACACTTCCTGCTCCACTTTTGGTCAAAACCACTGGGTCAACCCACTTCCCTGTATTCTTCTGTCAACTCTGGGAAAAAGCTTTAATATCCTTCCTGTGACTAAGATGCTGGCTGACGGGGCTCTGTGAAAAGCCATCCTCGCAGCCGACGGCATCGCGTYGCATCTCCTTCACCACGGCGTGAACTCTCGTCCCGTCGGTTTGCGTCTCAGAACTCTGTTGTTTCGCTGCAAAGAAGAAACAAAAACTCGCTTCCTGCACAGTTTGTTGAGTTGATATCTGGCCGTTTTGTTTGTTTAGGTGGACTCTCTGAAGAGACGGTGATTGTTTTTGTGGTCAGGGAGGTCGTCGCTGCCAGCTTTGTGCCTCACAGTCCATCGGGTGGAAGATTTGACAGCTATGTCAACACCATTCAGCATCACCCGCAGTGACAGCAGCAGCTGCATTGTTTGACCCTTCCACTATTTATATGATGCAACAATAAGATTGGAAATCGCCTGTTTCTTCATCTCTGTATTGTTTCAAAGGTTTACACAGACAGATATCTAATCTGCATGTTAGAGGCTGAAATAATGATGTTTTCCTAAAAAAATGCCACTTATAAACTTTTAGAAACTTTCCCAGGGTTCTGATGCGCTTGGGTGGTTTGTTAAAATAAAGTCACAAGATAAAATAATAATGARTTTACATCTTCTCTTCGTGTTTGTGTGGATTTTCTCTGGGTACTCCGGTTTACCCCCCACAAAAAACGTACAATAGTTTGTCTTCAGACCGAGGCCTACCTTGCAAAAGAGATCTACAATCTCAATGGGACTTCCCTGGTAAAAACACAGTAAATAAATAAATAAAGATGTCTCCGATTAGTTGTAACATTAGACATTATTTTATAAAGATTTACTTCAACTATAAAAATGAAATCGTAAAAACACTGTAGGCTATTCAGCTTTTAGAAATTAAAAATATTATTGCCACAAAGTTGTTAGCAAATTATTTATGCCTCAAAGCATTATGGGTAGCCCTTTAGCCTTTGTGTTAATACGGCATTAGCTGCTGAGCTAATWTTATTGGCGTTACATTCTTTGCTAATGATATCAGTTCAGGAGCTAATGCCACATATATATCAGCAATATGTATATAAGTTTAGTTCCCAGGCTTATTAGGCCTTGAACAAATATTGTTAGCATTAACTCCTGAGCTATTAACATTAGCTTAGAAGTCAAGTCTCTCTCTCTATATATATATATATATAAAAGTGGCATTATCTCCTGAGCTAATAAGAGGTAGCTACTGGGCAAACATAATCATGTGCAATTAATCATCAAAAAAATAAATAATCGATTATTTTTTGTTACTTGACGATTAACATGATTAACGCCACCAGGCTTGGTGCTTCTCTCCGCTTCAAATATGACGAACAAAAAAAAAAGGTCTGTAATTTATTTATCTATCAATGTAGTTTAAAATTTGATGTACAGTATAGCCTGAAGTCTGGGATTTTGACACAATTTGGAATAAATTTTTACAAAGAGCAAATATTTCCCACTAAATTGGTCATTTGACTAGGACATAAGGGTGTCCAGGGACTCCAGGGGATTGATCGTCAAATTAATCGTTATCGGCTAAATACCACTATTAATTGTGATTTTTTTTGCCAATATTGCCCAACCCTAATATCAACCCCTTCAGACATTAATCTGTATAATGAGCCTCAAAAATTCTTTTTGTTCCCCAAAAATCCATACTACTCGCACCCAAACTTATTTCTAGTCTTATTTCTAGCGGCAGAACAGGTTAGAAGATGTTATTTGATGATATTCATTGTTTTTTTAAACATCCCACAGAATCAGACATGTTAAATAAATTTGAAACTGAGGATTTGAAAATATCCGTGAGATTGCTCCATCCGTCCGTACTGCAAAATGGTGAAAAAAATCCATGTAAATTATGGACAATCGGTAAAACTTGACATGTATTAAATATTATTAGCTTGCAAGTTAACGCCATATACATATATACTACATATATTTTATTAATGAGGTGTTAGCTCCTGAACTAATAAACATCACATTTGATTGTTTAATATAAAATATTTAAGTGGTGTTAGCCACTGAGCTAATATTAGCTTGGGTGCCAACACCACACCCAAAATTTAAATAATAAATGTGATACTAGCTCCCTAGCTACTATTGTTAGCTTTACCTCATGAGCTTTAGAAACTAGTACAAAATTTAAATTTATTTAGCTTTTTAGCTTCTACTCTGTTTTGTTCTCAACTGAGAACCATCATCATCATCTTCCCCAGAATATCAATGTGCTTACATGAAAAATTGTATAAACGCATAGAGTATTTTAAGTATTTATTTAGATGTTTTCACGTCCCAAACAGCATCTTTTAGTAAAACAGAGAAACGTGACAGTAATCTAAAATCCCTTTAAGAATTTTTGTTAACTAACTTGGTGAGAATCATTAAAAAATTAATCATAAAATAAAAAAAATAAGTCTAAAACACTGACACATAACAGCCTATATGCATTCCATGAAGGAATATTAGGCTTTTAATTTCAAAATGGTTTCAAAATGAAGGTGAAGCCTTTTTATTTAGTTTTCTGTCTGAGTAGTTCTGCAGGGCTAAATTTATACACTCAAACTCTAAAAGTTTCATCATCATCGTGTTTTAAATGTGGATTTGWCACAGAAGTAGTGAGGCCGTGTGTTGTTGGAAGAAATAAATTAATTTCATGCTCCTGCGATGAAGTGAAGTTTAAACAGATTAGAGAGATTCTGCAATCTCTCCTCCAACCCAGTGTGCATTAAAAAAATATCTTCAGAGATTATTCTTCAGCGATGTTTGCCAGAATTTCCTTGGAATGGTGATGAACAGGGATACACACGTTTACACGTCTGACACGATCTGTGAGATGAATTTTAAAAAGGGAAGGCAGACTGATTGTAATCGAGGACGGTTGGGATTCGAGGACGTTGTACTTGACTTTTAATGACACAAATCACACGAGATTGTTCTGAATAATAAGTAGATGGTCTGAATACTTGATATTTCTCTTTTATTGCTTCATAATAGCTTCACAATATTGTAAATAGTGTTAGTTTTCATTTTTTGTAAGGTACTGAGCAACATCAAACTGCAAGAACTGAATACAAGAGTGAGTCAAAAGTCTCAGGACATCCTTTTATTTCAGAAACAAAGAAGAAAATGAAATACTTGAATACGTCAGTAAGTTATGTGTGAGGTGTTGTAGTCGAGACCACCTAACCCAAGAACAAGTCAAGACTAAGACCACGGTGTCTCGAGACCAAGACAAAACCAAGACTTTTAGGGCCTGGACCAAGTCAAGACCAAGACCAGAAAAAAGCAAAACAAACCTAGTGTCAAAAGATAGAGTTATCTGTACACATGTAGCTAACTTAATATATAGAGCTAATATTGACAAAATCTTTGTGTGGGGCCACACAGCCGCTAACAAAAATACATAAACAGCAATGAGTCAGGTTTGGATTTGAATCAGTAGCCACAATTTAAATGCAATAAAAGCAAAAATGTTAACAAATAAATTGGACAATAATCTGGCTATTAAGTGATATTTCCACAGTTGTGGTCTTGACTGGTCTTGAAATAAAATTCAGAATCCTTATTGTCCGAGACAGAGACAAGACCGAGTACAAATGATGTTGAGTCCAAGATAAGACCAAGACCATCAAAAAATGGTCTTGAGACCTGTCTTACGACCAAGACCGTTCTCAAGTACTACAACACTAGTGGAGAAGGCCTATCTTTTAGGCTATATCCAGAATATGGCCGCCAACCAGCAAGACTGGATCAGTCAAATTTCTGTGCATCACCGGCAACCTTAGTTGTTGCAACTTTCTGTGTTGATAATGTTTGAACAAGAGATGTTGCAGATCTGATTGCAGCGATCCATTTCTGGTCTTCGTTAATACGCTGCATGACCACATTCCCACTGAAAATATTGGATTTTGATCCAATATGGCAGCTTTCAAGATGGCGGCCATGTTCTGGACAAAGCCTAAAAGATGGACCCCCTCACCCATTACCTACTGAGATATTCATATATGTAATTTCCCCTTGTTTCTGAAATGAAAAAGGTGTCCCAAAACTTTTGACTCACCCTGTTCTTTCTGAAGCCTCTGTATGTCTTTAAGTGTGCAAAGATTTTCAGAAACAACACAGACTTTGATTCTCAGCTTTACTTTTTTATTGAGACACATCTGCAGGAATTTAGATTTGTTCTGACCCAATATGCGGTAAAAAAAATGAAGCAGCTTCTGCTCCTTTGTTACATCTATTCTACATAAATAAAACAAAGCTTTGAACGCAGTGCACATCTTGTCTAGTTTAACCTCTGACTGAACATGTTGCATGTGAGAAACTCAACAGTAATGCGGCGTCATCGACGTGAAAATCCTTGTTAGCAATGAGGAAGTCCTGCGGCATTCCCAGCTTGAGTTTAATGTCGTTAAGTAACACTGGAGAGGCAACATGAATACAGTAGACAGCACAGACAGAGCATGACTATACAGTATGAGGTCTCAGTGTCATAATTTAACGTTTCTGCCATTCACTGAGAACCCATCTTTATGAGTAATTCTGTTATTTTACACTACAAAAGAGATGTATGGGGCTCAGGTATTAAACACTGGAAGTTCCAAGTTCCAAAATATACAAATCATAGCATTGCTTTGACTTTGGAAGATGTATTCCTTCCAGTGGTGAGTGTCCTTTCACGGAAACTAAACATCACATTCCCCGWAACTGTACAAAAGTTAAAATCTGGCTTCCGTCCAGGAGATCGTTCAGCACGACAAAAAAACATTTACCAGTGGCTTCCTCTGCGACTCTTATTTCCCACCAGTCAGGAGGTCGGTGGCTGACTTTGTGGATGCTTTGGTCTTGCGCTGATTCATTGCTCTGATGAGAATCTCAGAGGTCAGTAAGTCTGGGTCCAAGAGATTTCAAGGAATGCATTGCAGAASCATCCAACCGAGGCAAACAAACCCCCAACAATCCCTGGCAACTTTGATGGGAGGCTGCGYCATTTTAGAAAGTATCCGAGTTAGAAGCGCCAATGATGCTACTCCAAAAGCTACCGGTTGGCTTAGCATAAAGTCTGAACACAATGTGTTGGCTCTTCTCGACAATATATTACCACAACTGAGTTTGTTTTGTTCATTCCAAATAAATATTTTTCCAACTAMAATTCCAGAAAACTCCTTCTAACCCAATTCTATCATGTAAAGGGTTTGCAAATTTTAATTTCTATCCCAGCACTCATGACAAAAAGGTTCAACGCAGTGGCTGTAAATATTACAGTACAACATTACTGTTTAAAACTTTTGATTAAAGCCAACTGTTTTAGTTTAAATCTTTTGAAGTATGCAAGGGCTATGAACAAAAATCTCAACGTTATCGACGGCTCTTTGAACAATCTCGGTTTGGAAAAGTGGTTGAAGGCAAGTTCAGCGTAGATTGTTGCCGTCTTAACCCTCCTGYTACCCTTGGGTTAAAACGACCTACGAGGTCCATTTAAAAACTGAAGCCTTGTGAGTCATTTTAACCCAAAGGCAGTAAGGGGGCCATTCCAATGTTTCCTAGTACCTATGTTCACCAAATGCCCAGGTTATCCCTGGTACACCCATCCTATGTTCCCCCAGATCCCTGGCACAATGCCTGTAATTTAGATTTGTTAGTTATTTCTTTACTTTAAAAGACATTTGAAGTAGGGCCCAAGCATCTGCATGACTTTATTAACGTCGGAAGATAGGTACCAGGGAACATAAGTACTGGGAAACCTAGGTATCAGAGAGCATAGGTATGGAGGAACATAGACACAAGGAAATATATGTACCAAGGAACATGTATGTTGAGAGACAGAGCGGCCATACCACACTGAACACGCCAAATCTCATCTGATCTTGGAACCTAAGCAGGGTCTTGGATACTATTAGTACTTGGATGAGAGACCACCTGGGAATGCCAGGTGCTGTACCAATGAAGGAGTTGCGCCCACATTGGTCACATAGAAAATCTTTGACCATAAACATCAATAAAGGATGTCAAATTAGATCATAGGGAGCTTAGCTTTTGGGGAACATAGGTAATGGGGAATAAAGTACCATGGAAMATAGGTCTGGGCAGCAAGGGGGTTAAAACAACTTCAATCTAATGAATTTAATCATAGTCTGTGTAAATACTGTTTTATAACCCTTCACCATGGCATTGGTTTTGCATTAAATGGTTCTTTACATGAAATTTAATGGTTAGCAGCAAGCATACTACTTTCAGTGCAACCTATTGGGTACCGTTTAAAAATATGGGTATTTAACCAGGTAATTATCTTTTTTYAATGGAGGCTTGGGGCTAAAGGCATGTTTTTGGACTGTGGGAGAAAACCGGAGTCTCCGGAGAGACTCACGTGAACACAAGGAGAACATGCAAACTCCACTCAATCTGGGGCTTGAACCCTGGACCTTCTTGCTGTGAGGCAACAGTGCTAAMCACTAAATACACTAATGTAATAATGCAATTATTGACCTTTTTATGTAAACTATCAAGGAAGAACTTCATAACGTTTGCTGGTGTAAATGTGAAAATGAAGGCTTTGAAGAGGTTTAAAAAATAACGATTGTTTGAACTGTTAGGCTGTTTTTGATGGCAGTGTTCCCCTCTCAGATTAACTGTTTAGTCTCTCCAAACTGAGCTCCTTCAAAGAGCTCTCTCATTAATTGTTCATGTCCTTTTCACAGAACCACACTTCAAAAGATGTGAACTCTCTCTTTAGCTGCATGCAGACACAAGACTTGTATCATTGTTTCATGTTTTTCCTAAGATCTTTTATAAATTACCACATTAACAGTAAAAATATTCAATGTCGGTAAAACAATAAAATAACATTTACAATTCTTATCAAAACTGGTGCTGGGGGTTCAGTGTGCCACTCGGGATAATTCGACCAAAATAAAAAGTGCTCTGGACTTTGCTGTGGACTGTTAGGACTGAAAGAAGGGATCTGATCCTCGAGTCTGGTCTTTCTTTCTACCCGTTTTCATGTCCTAGGCCAGTAGATCGCTCCTCTTGCTGCACCAGACCACCAGCGCGATCATGGCCAAGGTGAGGAAAACGGGGATGAGGATGAGCACGGTGAGCGTGTCGTCCGGCGGGTCGAGCCACACCACCTGCTCCACGGTGCAGTTGGAGAAAAAGTGCTTGTGTACGCGGATCATGTAGCCCTCCACCAGCGGGTTGGGCCAGTAGCAGTTGACGACGAGGGACTTTTCCTCCGTGCAGGAGGTGAAGAGGTGGTACTCTCTGGGGAGAGACAGAAAGGAGAATCAGGGGGTTTAGCACAGAGTCSAGGGTTTGGTTCACTTACTGGCAACACAAGCGTTTAAACTCCACTGTTGTTTAGCGAGAATTAACCTGAGCCTTTGAGATTTGGTAGGTAATCTGTCATCGTGACCGGATACGTTCTGCTACTTACTCCCTTTTTCAGCTCACTTGGAGCTGCAGCTTTTCAGGCTCCGAGCTCCGCTTTGATGAATACATTCAGCGAGTCCTAATCCTCCTTTCTCCATCCTGAGTGCTTTATCCTGAAACGCCAGCTTTACTTTCTTGACATCCAGGAGCTTTTATTTTCTAAGCTGAAGGGTAAACTGAGTAACAGCCTTACGGCACAGGGTCAGAACACTGTAATATTAAAAGTCGGGCTCTCCTCAAACAGAAATGACATACAGTCTGGTCAGTGATGTCACCAGGACAGATTTTGGTGCATGGTAAGGTTTGTATAGTCACGGCCGTTCATGGAGATCAAGGGTGTCCAATCAAGGCCCTTTAGGAGCMCTATTCTGCATGTTTTACTTGTTTCCCTGCTCAAACGCACCTGATTCAGGGATTGAATTACCTCCTCRGGATCTGCAGAAGTCCATTTATTAAAATCAGGTGTGTTAGAGCACAGAAACCCCTGGTGTAGACACTAACCACACTGATTTAAAAGTTTGGACTGACACAAGGAGCTCAACAAAATAAAACTCAACCTTTATTAAACCAAAATAAAAGGATGACTTGACAACAGAAACTTATGCCTGGTTTGCACGGCAAGACAACTGTGCCGATTTTTGATCCAATTTAGCCAATTTTAATGCTCCAATTATCATGATGGCTCTAAAAAATAACCTGAGGAGATATTCCTAAGAATGATCTATTTGGCTCAGAAGGAAGTCAGGACTGTTTCGAGCTCAAATCGAGGATATTCAACATGTTGGATTGTCTTGGCCCGATATCCCAGCGTGGACAAACAAGCTCACAGCCTGGTGAATGAGACATGCAGCCAATCAGAATGGAAACACAGAGGGGAAACTAAAATGCATAAAACAAAAAAAAAAAAAACTAACAAACTATTATATCTATGATTTTTATCATCATGTGGGGAGTYTCAGGTCTTGAAAAATCAACAAATAATTTTAAAATCTTGCCATGTGAACCAGGCATTACATTAACTGCTGATAAGAGGAAAAAGGAGAACCGGACATGGCATAAAGCACAATAATGAACTGATGGGTGAGGTCAAACTGAAGCACTATAAGGTCTAGGGCTAATGAGAAGAGTGGCTGCAGCTGTGACAGAAGAAAACAGGGATCKGGTGTAGACAGGCGTGGCATCTATTTTCTTTACCTGCTTCTTCGTGCGTTAATTACACTGCGGGAAGCAACCCTGGACAGGTCTCCAGACCATCACAGGGACACGGAGACAAACGAGACATTCACCCTCTTGCTCACACCAAGGGAACATTTAGTTACCAACAAGTTTTTTTAATATAAATTCTCCTATAGCCATGATTTGTTTTGCTCCCAGAGGTCACTGCACAGTATTCCTGATTGAGCTGCATGCTTTGATGTATTCTTAGTATGTGTTTTTTTTTTAGCAAATATGCAGTAAAAAGTAGCACATCAAAAAACAAGGCATAAATGGAAGGCTAACAGTTGAATAGTTATATGCTGCATGTTTTAGGTTCAACAATCATATAAGAGCTGATCAGTCTACAATGTGATTTATGGCTCTGCTTTGTTCTGTTGAAAGTGACAGCAGTGAGAGCGCTTGGATGATTGAATAAAATGRCAGATGACAAATATACCAGAGCTGTAAAACAGAACAAAATGCAGCACCAAAGAATAAATCGAGTCGTTGACTTATAAAGTTATTTCCCAGCTGTATTGAGCAGAAATAACACCTTTTCATAGGTTTGTGCTGACTTTCACAGAAACATACCGACATCAGCCACAAGCTTAATACAGAATTTAGAAAAACTGTTGCTCTTTTTTTTCTTTGTTGTTGCCTTTTGAACATTGTATATATCAGGATAATTATTTCTGCAGAATAAATAATCATATTTTAAAGTTTAAATGTTATGATTTACTGCACTCTCTGGGTCYAACCGTGGCAGAGAAACAATGATTTGAATTTTTTATTTTGCCTTAAGGATGCAGATTTGCTTTAAAAAGATGCAGAACCAACTGATTTAAGAATTAATTTTTACCTGCTGTTACCATCTTTTTAAATACTTTTTGAGTGTTATGTGTGTCTGTTAGGAGATGTGTTTTTATGTCTGTAATACTGGGATCGATTTTGTTGTGTTTTCTGTACGGTACTTATTGTTGATGAATCAGTCATGATGTCAGGCTGAACTTTTTCATACAACAAATCCTGATGGAACTCAAACATTTTTCATTATTGTCAGATTACATTTTGCTTTTGTAAGGAAACTCATTTAACTGTAAGATATGTGCAGAGGGGGAGTTTACTAAACCGAGTCTGTTTGAAAGGATTCGATTGATTTTTGAAGGGTTTATTTACGATTCCAGAACAATTTCATGATGAGGAAAACTAGAAAGCCATAACTCTAAAAAAACACACTAACATCCATTTTAAAACCAATCAAACAGGAACAGCTGTACTGGGTTAAACCTCCACAAAGGAAAATGTTTATGTTCCAGCAGATAGGATAATGCAGTCTGGGAATACACCAGAATTAGGTTTCACAGCAATAGATGTTTCCAAAAGCAATTAAAGCCGAAGCGATTACGTCTGCGTTTCAATTCAGGTCTCCGTTATCTGCGAGGAAAGTGAGTTCACAGGCAGAATAAAGTCTGAATACAAATTAGGAATAAACAAACAAATAAGAGTTGGACAGGAAAAACAAACAAACAAACCTGGTAATGTGTCAAAACCTTTACTGTCAGAATGTAGACAAATCCCAACCTCAGATGTRAACTATATGTGTTCTTTGCTTGGTTGATTGTCTGGAATTCAAAGCAAGACTATTTGTAGGACAACACCTCTAACCGTGATAAGCTCATGGAAACAACACCACGTGGTGTGATCATCACGCAGATACTGCATCCTGATGCAGTCCCAGAGAGTCGTGCCAAAGCACAGCTAAAGCTAATCCACTTTAGCCAACACAAAGGAACATATAACTCAGCCAGTTTTAGAGAAATTGAGCTCAAGTTTGGTTTGTAACCACTCCCAACTAACGATGTTCGATACTGTCAGATTTCTTTCCGATACTGATTCCGAGTMATCTCAGGCTGGTATCGGTGATACTGATCCGATACTGATACTTTGTGCCAACACACATAATGTTTCTGGTAAATATAAAAAGTAGCGTTTTTCAAATAACTGCTTTATAAATAGTACAAGACAGAGTCACTTATTTGTTCATTTAAAAGTCTTTCTAACCCTATTATATTTGTTTAGCATAATTTAAAATTGTACTGATGCATCTCAGTAATCCAGGTAGAAAAAAAATCTAAAATAAGTAGGTCCTCTGGATGGTTCTTCTTTAGTGAAACGTTTCGTCTCTCCTCCAAGAGACTTCTTCAGTCTGATGAGTTTCAGGTGAACTCAGCCTTAAAAGCTCCGCCTCCACATGGTGGACAAACAGGTTAGTCACATGCAAAAAAAGGGCCATTGCTTAAYAATAGGCTTGATTAGCTCTATTGTTCATAGAGGGTCATGTGCCCCATCACCTGACTTATTGGTTTGGATGCTGTGGTTCTTTGGTGTCGTGTTATGTGTATGTAGTGAATGCAGGCGGGGCTCAAAGTCCCCATGTTTTTGTTTTTTCCCTAAAAAACAAAACAGTATCAAACAGATGCCGCTCAACCAACCATCTCCCCTCCTAAAACAGAAACACAAAGATAAAAAGTGTGAAATCAATATCGGATATTAATATCGGTTCAGTTTCACATATCGGACCGATACCGATATTCTAAAAAATTGCCAATATCGGCCGATACCGATATCAGTACCGATATATCGTAAATCTCTAGTACAAAACTTAGATCCGATGTGAAGCCACAGTCTGAGGACATTTTCTGTCTTAAACATTTGTGGACCTACGCCACRGGCTAATGCCTTTTAGATGGATAGACAGGAACAATGTAGGGATATATAGGGCTGCACGATACAGGAAAAATACTGACATTAAGAGTTTATCAAGCTGAAGCAGAGACAAGAAGTTGTGCACAGACAGATGGATAGATGGAATGGCACCATACCATAACCCTACCCCTACAACTCTCCTCCCATGATGTCACTGCTGAAATGTCTTTAAAACTAAACCTGTTTGACTCCATTTCTTGGATTTACTACATTTATTCCCCTCAAAACAAAACGAGCATTTGTTAGATAAATGATAAAGTTGTTATCTAAGAGGGTGTTCCTTTTATTTTGTCAAACCCATGTATCATTACAGCCATGAGAYATTACAACTATTAATCCAGTCTAACTAATAAAGAAAAGCCACATCGTGCGAACATGCGCACACAAACAACACAACTTCAGAGTTTTCCCACAGTAAACCAGAGATGACTGCTGGCTCCACAGATGCTCTGCAGATGTTATGTTTACCTCATGATTCAACAGCGAGGGCTGCACCTTCTCATGTTAGGGACCGTCTTAGAAGTGCGTAACTTACAGAGGAAGCACAAATGGCAACAGAAAACTCACAATCTGTTGGAAGTGGGATGAAACCCCACAGAGGTTTTCTGCAGCCTTTATGCAGATGYAAACACAGACCAGCACAGACAGACAAACAACAAGCTGCTGAGGGCCTAATTCAAAGGTTAATTGATGCAAAAATCATTCTGTGAAGTTCAACACGATAAAAGCTCCACTGTACCAATTTATCTCCCATTGAACTTGAACAAAAAGTGTGTTAGACTCCTTTCACGCTGGATTAAAACCATGAGAGGCTCTTTAGGACCTGTTAAAATGTGGACAAGTCGYGACAAATTAGAAAACTTTCCATCAGTGTTGAAGGCAATCATCAGGCTGACACACTCTACTGCAGAGGTTCTTAACCTTTTTAACCTTGGTGCCCAATTTACTGAACATAAAGTGGCCCGAGGCCCAGTCACACATTACCACTGGATCAAAATGATAATTATTCTAAATCTTGGTTTAATTTTTATTGTATTGACATCATAACTAAACTATCATAACTAACATAACTAAATTAAATACACTTAGAGTTTAAAAGTAAAACTCCTGTCAAATAATCACAGGACATRATGATGACAAACATTTTATATTGTAACCTGCCCATAACTATTATTTGAAYAAATACAAAGGTCACTCAACAGACCACTCAGGCTTATCAGCGCAAATATATA
>NW_013952866.1:311949-313514 GCF_001266775.1 Austrofundulus limnaeus | reverse complement strand
CCTTATTAAAAATCAATGTGGTCCCACGGCCCTCTGCGGCCCAAAGTTAAAAACTGTTATTCTTTTGAGGTCCTCAAGGTGGCGTTAACAATCTCTGCTCTACTGGGTTTTCAGTTCTTCCACGTTTTCAAGACCCTCTCCTGTATGAAAGAAACTTGTGCCATCAGACACTGAATTGTGAAAATCTCACCAAGACCCCACAAAGATGAATGRAAAAGGGGTCTTGGGGTCAAATTAAATTAGACCATTAAAGAGGGCAGACAGTCTGACACCTCATATTTTTCTTCATGATGGATGAAATGTTGTCCTACAGACCAATCTCATGTCCTTGACGTTCCAGAAGATAAACACTGCTCARCACACCCACTGCTTTGTGGCAAAGCATGTTTATGAGGTCATGGACACTGAACCCTTCCATATGCATCACAGTTCAGGATTTATTCTACCTCAAGGATAATAATCCCATCTTTATGGGTCTTACAGGGTGATTGGACTGTATAGTGTCTTACCTGATGATGTGTGTGAGGTTGCACCAGTACTGTGAGTCGATGTGAGCCATGTCCCGTGTGAAGTTTTCTCCACAGACCTCCACCTCCCACTGTAGGCGGGACTCATTACAGATCCTCCTTTGGGAAGGGAAAGTGGGCTCCAAGTTGAAACTGTCAGTGGCTGTCAGAAAGAAGAAGACAAAGTATTTCTATATGTCCTCTGTTGTGTCTGACTTTAAAAAAAGAATCAGGATTGAGCCTGGAACAGACGGAAGTTCATGGGTGTTACTGAAGGTACTGAAACATTTCTGGACCGTCTGTCAGGAGAGATGAATTTATAATCATGTATCAGACACCTGTCTGATTTCTTTACATCCAGTCATCCATCACATAATTCAGTGTTGTATTCAGGAGCCTGTCCTGGATTATGTTTGTTTTATTAGCTGTTCTTTTGTTTTTAATTTACAGTAAGTTCATTTTTTGAGTTCATCAGACCACCGAAAGTGAGACTTTATGACTGTCATGATCTGTGAATTTATACATCTTGGATGGACGAACAGATGGACAGATTGATGGATGGATAGACAAAGAAATGGGCTTATGGATGGACAAACAGATGGATGCCAAATGAATAAATGGATGCATGGATGGATGAATGAATAGATGGATAGATGGATGGATGAATGAATAGATGGATGGATGGATGGATGAATGAATAGATGGATAGATGGATGGATGAATGAATAGATGGATAGATGGATGGATGAATGAATGGCTGATGAAGAGATGGAAGTATGGATGGATGGATGAATGATTGATGGATGGATGGATGGATGAATGAATAGATGGATAGATGGATGGATGAATGAATAGATGGATAGATGGATGGATGAATGAATGGCTGATGAAGAGATGGAAGTATGGATGGATGGATGAATGATTGATGGATGGATGATGGATGGATGATGATGGATGGATGGATGAATGATGGATGGATGGATGGATGGATGGATGGATGAATAGAAGGATGTACGGATGGATGGAGGATGGATGAACAGATGGATGGATGGATGGATG
>NW_013952866.1:309117-311451 GCF_001266775.1 Austrofundulus limnaeus | reverse complement strand
GGATGGATGGAGGATGGATGAACAGATGGATGGATGTACGGATGGATGGAGGATGGATGAACAGATGGATGGATGGATGGATGAATGATTAACAGATGGATGATGGATGGATGATGGATGGATGGATGGATGGATGAATAGAAGGATGTACGGATGGATGGAGGATGGATGAACAGATGGATGGATGGATGGATGGATGGATGGATGGATGGATGGATGGATGAATAGATGGATGGATGAACTCACCTGAGGACTTGCTCATCATCCAGGCACTAACTGAAAAAGATAAAATGCAAAGTCAGAACAAAGTAATTCATCAGCCTCTCAAGCTAACAGCTAACAGCTAAAAGCTAACAGATAACAGCTAAAAGCTAACAGCTAACAGTCCTGTTATGCTAATGTTTGTCAGGTTAGTTCAGGATGAACGAGTGGCTCATATCCAAAGTGAAAACGATGCCTGCAGGCGCAGTTTGCAGAGAAGAATTACCCAACATTTGTTAAAATGTCACTAAGTCATCCAGATCTGCAGCAAACTGTGAARAAGGTCAAACACTGTGAAGCAATAAAACACTGTGTAATTTAATTAAACTAAATTAAAGCTGCTTTAACTTCATGTTAACAAGCCCTCCTTTACACTTTCTGTACAGTAGAGCAGAAATGTGTCGACAGGAAAACGCGTCTCGTTAGTTGTAACAGATTAACAAGGTTTCTTTTTGATCCAGCTGTGCTTTAAATGTCATTCAGTGACATTTTAACAAACAACCCCCCCACCCCAAAACTGTGTAACTGTTGCCCTCAGCTCTGCGTGAGCTTCGTTAAAAATGTAACAACACAAAATATGAAAGAAATTAAGTAAGTAAGTAAGTAAACTTTATTTCTATAGCATCTCCACGGGTTTTATAATGGGTTCCAGGGACCACCAGCAGCATTTGATTAGAAGACCTCAAAGTCCTGGATGGACAGAGAGGCTTCAGAAGGTCCAGTATGTATTTGGGGGCCTGACCATGAAGTGCTCTGAAAGTTAAAACTAACATTTTAAAATGACTCCTSAAAGTCACAGGGAGCCAGTGCAGAGAGGCTAAACCAGGTGTAATGTGGGCTCTCTAACCTCGCTGCAGCGTTCTGCACAGACTGAAGCCGAGTCAACGAGGATTTGTTTAAACATGTAAAAAGACTGTTGCAGTAATCAAAACGAGAAGGAATAAAAGCGTGAACAACCATCACTAGTTCCTTCTGTGACACAAAACATCTCAGCTTTGAAATGTTCCTTAAATGATAAAAACAGTTACGAACTAAAATTTTACAATGACTGTCAAAAGACATAGAACCATCAAAGACGACAACCAGATTTCTGAGACTATTTTTCACTGAAGGGGTTAAAAAAACAAGGTGCTGCCTGATTACAGGGATTTTATCATCAGGGGCGATAATAAGAGTTTCAGTCTTGTTTGCATTTAACTGCAGGTAGTTGTTGTTCAGCCATGTTTTGACTTCTGACAGACAGTTACTGAGTTCAGATAGTTTGAAGAGCTCAGAGGGTCAAAAGGAACAGTACAACTGTATGTCATCAGCAAACAGATGGTAGGACACATTACTGTAACGTTTTAAAATACCTCCTAAAGGGTACAGGTACAATAAAAAGAGGATTGGACCCAAAACTGAACCTTGGGGTACCCCACAAGACAGCGGTGCAACATCAGAGTAAACCTGATTCATAAAAACAGTAAAAGACCGTTCAGATAAATAAGAAGTGAACCAGTTTAAAACAGAGCCAGAAATACCAAAATTATCTCTCAGTCTGTTGATAAGAACAGAGTGATCCACAGTGTCAAACACTGAAGTTAAGTCCAATAAAACCAGTACAGTGTAGTTTCCAGAGTCAGCTGCCATCAACAAGTCACTGGAAACCTTTAATAAAGCTGTTTCTGTGGAGTGAAATTTGCGAAATCCAGACTGAAAAATGTCCATAATGTCATTTTCCTCCAAACAGCAAATCAATTGTTCAGCTACCACCTTCTCCAGGATTTTTGATAAAAATGGTAGTTTGGAGATCGGTCTTAGCTTTCAGGCAGAGAAGAGTCCAAATGAGGCTTTTTTAACAGAGGACAGAACACAGCTGTTTGAAGCAGTCGGGTACAGAACCAGAACCAAGGGAGTATCAGTTTTACAACACTTGGGCCAATACAGTTAAAATATCTTTAAAAAGAGATGAGGGCAGGACATCAAGAGGGCTAGAGCATTGTTTCCCAAAGTTGGGGTCGGGACCCAAAGTGGGGTCCCAAAACTTCAAGGTGGGGTCCTGAAAAGATTTTCTGAATTAATTACATTTTTGCC
>NW_013952866.1:305421-308262 GCF_001266775.1 Austrofundulus limnaeus | reverse complement strand
TGTGTGTGTGTGTGTGTGTGTGTGTGTGTGTGCGTGTGTCCTAAATAATATTTAGAAAGCAGGGAGCATAAATCTGGGGGTGTTTGAAGTTGCAGCAAACTTAAACATTGCGAAAAACTTGGTCAGTTCTGTTCATTCAGAAGACTTCTTTCTTTCAAAGCTGCTGGAAGCCAGTTGGAACGACCGCATTATGATGCGTTCAGGTGTAAATTACMATTTGATGATTACCTATCCTCTTCTTTTGCCTCCAATCAGCCAGAAAAACATAATAAAACGACGATCCAATTAAGAAATCAAGTTTTAAAAAGGCACCAGCCTTGATYGAGTTGCAGAGAAACTGTAAAGATGCACACAGAGGCAGAAGATTGTGGAGCCGTCAGAGCGCAAATTAAACCTTTTCTTTTTCCACATCGACTCATTAAGATCATGGCGGAGTGCGGTGCGCTCTACAAACTGCTCCCCTCTGACTTCAAACTTGGCCTTCAGCCATTTTGTTCCCACAGGTCTCTGCTTACATTTATTGGTTATGGCAGAAAGCCTCAGACAGGAATACCCAAAAATAGCTTCTTCTGTGTAACATCCAGTAAAAAATACAAACGTTTCTGTGGAAAAATATTTTAAAAAACATCACTTTTCTTCATCTTAAAGACAAATCTTCCCAAGATGCTTAAAAAAAGATTTGGATGTAACTTATGTGTCGTTATCTTTTTAATAAAAAGTACAAAAAGTTTCTACAATCCTAAAACATCAGCATTTTTTACAGTAAATATTTGCTGCGCTTCACACCAGGAGCTCAATATAAAATAAACCATGCAGCAATAAGATGTGATTAAATTTCCATAATTCTGTTTGCACAGTTTAAGTGCTTCACCTTGATGCCAAGTGGAGGTTATTAAACCAACAGCACTGGATGTCAGAGTCTATTAGTGATAAAATATTTGGTTAAAGTCGACCTCTTTAAAGCCATTTTTATTTTAGGACTTGAATAGTGAAGGTTTGCATGTTAAACCTAAACGCAGACACTTTGTCTCAAAACAACAAAAAAAAGTTTAATTGAATCTTGAGTTTTATAATTCACAAAACAAAATCTGGCTCAAACTGTGGGATATTTATCTGAATTTCCACATGTGCTGCTTTCAAATGAGCTAAATGCGTGCTGTCAGCAACAGTTACTGAAGATATCCGTTAAAAATAAAAAATTCATAACGATGCATCAGGCCGTTAACATTAAACAGTTTTAATCCCACACAAATGACTGAGAGTGAGCGACCTACAGCGTACATTTAAACAGAAATTTTACTCATGTTTATGTGCATTAAAAACTGTTTAAAACAATGCTGAAGATATTTTTCAAGCTTTAAATAAATACATATTAACAAGCAGAACACACACATAAATTACTCCACTAAATCTAACACTAATATTCTTCAGACACATTCATTTTATTATTTTATTATTTATTATTATTTTCTCTTACCATCTACAAAATCTTACATAGCCTACCGCTAATAGCGGAACTAGCTTCTCAGCAGCAAATTAGCTTTTTYGCTAACTTTGAAAATGTTAACAGACTGATTACCTTATGCTAAGTTAGGTTTTGCTCAGTTTAAGTCTACTAAAGCATTCACAAGTGTAAATCTTCAATTTATATGYTGTTTATTCCAAATTAAATAAAACCTATCCCCTCTTACGAGCACTTCTAGACGTGTTAGGGCCCGTGTGTGTAGCATGTAGCATCTTTAGCAGCTAAACTTCAAACTAAGAGAATCAGACAGGAATAAAACATATTTAAATAACAAATAGTGTCTTTGTTATTAGCTAAACCTGTTCAGGGGTTTATGCAGCAGTGGGCACAGTTCTGCTAATCCACTAATATTTAATAGCCAAGCTAACTTTTTGTTTAACGGATTGCCATTTTTACAAACTTTGAAATCCAAAAATGAACCAATTAGTTTCTGGTAAATTAAGTTCTGATAACTTTAAGTTCTCTAATGAAAACAAAAGCTATGGCCTCACAGCGCTGCATGTCTGCATCATGCACCGTGTGTTTGTGCATGTAGCATCGTTAGCATTGTGCAGTTTACTTGCCAATTCAACTGCTTGTGGTTTTAACTGTTTGAAATATGTAGAAATGTTTTTTATGAGGTTTAAGCCAAGTATCTGACATTTCTGTGGTTGTTTATGTTGAAATGACAGATCTTGAGTTAGCAGCTATCACTTAGCTTTAGCTTCCGCTAATTTTTGTATCCGTTTAGTGGTTTAGCATTTGCAAAGCTAATGTTTAAGAAATTAGCATTTGTGCTTTTTCAGTAAAAAACACTTTATTTATCTGATTTTACATTTTTTATGTAATTTCAGGCCCAATGCGTCATTGTAAAAGGTCAAAAGGATTAACATAACTGGAAAGTCACACATGTGCCGAATAAAATGACACAAAAGTTGAAATTAAAAGCAGTCCACAAATTTCACCTGGGACTCCAGACAGTATGAATATTTTATGAAGTGGGGATAAAATACCTGCAGTGTGAAGAAATAGAGTCTAAAAGTATAAAAGAGATGAGGCTACATCTCTTTCTAAGCTGTGTCGAGTCGCACTAAAGCTTCCATAATTCATGACCATCTGACTATTTTACATTTAGCTGAGACCAAACTGAATCCTCACATCAGAGAGTTTTATGCCCAAGACAGATGGCTTCAACATTATGTGTGTGTATATAAATATATATATAAAGTGCTGTACAGGAGCATAAAATGAAAACAACGAACAAAGTACAGTAATAAAATGAACAATAAAATCAAACAAAACAGCAAAGGCTGGCCTAATGATCCTGCTCTTCAGAC
>NW_013952866.1:302490-304241 GCF_001266775.1 Austrofundulus limnaeus | reverse complement strand
CGCATATATATATACTGTATATATTTACAGCATCACTGCTCACCTAAAAAGGAAATTTATCTATTTTCTAAGATTCAACTTGAATTAAACATTTATGAAACCATTCATGTCCTTATTTGTGAGGTTTGACCYAAACAAATGGAACTAAAGTGGATTACTAACATCTTAAAACAACACATTTAGATGTTAAATGTTTACACTTAAAAAAAAAAGCTGCAAAGATGAAAAGCTGCTTCCAAACTTGACAATTTGGCTGGAAGTTTCTTCCTACTCACATAAATTAATGCAAAAATGTAATAAAAGCATTTTTTATATAACTTTTGAGAGAAACTCACCTAAATACTAAACTCCAGGTTGGAAAACAAAAGTAGCTTCTCTTGTGTTTTTCTTTCTTCTCTCAGTTTCAGGAAAGATCTCGACTCAACAGGCAGTGATTGAGGTTATCAGGCAGAGGTGACCCAGACAAACAGCAGGAAAAGTTTCTTTTTTACCTCCAGATGTGCAGAAAACCTTTTAAATCCAGGGCGGTGAGTCAGAACATGTACCTTTTAAAAAAGGTGGGGTTTTTTGGTTGTTACAGGTGTGAGGCCTGGGAAATCATTGTTTATTAAAACAAACCTCTAATGTTTTAATTATATGATAGAAGGACTGGTTTTACTGGGATGTTAGTGCCACTCTGCAGCACTGCAGACTAAAAGCAGACGCTGTGGTTATCAGCAGAGCTGACAGGGACGATAGACGACCTTCCAGCTGAGGGCTGATGGAAATTACCACTGCAGTCCTGATGTGACAAAATAACTCAGAGAGTTTCTGCAACAGAAACTCTGATCCATCAGGGTCATGTGAAGTCACATTCTTCTCAGTGGGCTCCCTAATGGTTCAGGGCTACAAAGATGAAGGAAAGCTGATGAAGAAAGGCCTGAAAACAGAGCCATCGTAGCTAAAGGCAACATTTTTTACTCGGAGCTGAATGAGAAGCAGGTCGGAGTATTAAGGGGCGACACAGACGATTTGTTATCTCAGAAATGATCTTTATACCAGCTGCTGGGTGGATTCTGGACTCAACTTTCAAGGTTTTTGTCACTGGTTCAGGTTAGAGCAAACAAACTGCTTTTTTCCTTCGTTAAACCCTCAAAATGTGAACAGAGGGAAATTTATTTCCCAACTTTAACTCATCTGAGCCGAAAATGAAGGTTTAAACCTGAATGACTGATACTGCAGATACTTTTTAATTAGTTTTATTTAAAGGGATGGATGGATGGATGGATGGATGGATGGATGGATAGACGATGGATGGATGGATGGATGGATGCATGGATGGATGGATGGACGGATGGATGGATGCATGGATGGATGGATGGATGGACGGATGGATGGATGCATGGATGTATAGATGGATGGATGGATGGACAGATGATGGATGGATGGATGGATGATGGATGTATAGATGATGGATGGATGGATGGATGGATGAATGGATGGATGGATGATGGATGTATAGATGGATGGATGGATGGATGGATGGATGAATGCATGCATGGATGGATGGATGGATGGATGGATGATGGATGGACGGATGGATGGATGGATGCATGGATGGATGAACGGATGGATGATGGATGCATGGATGGATGGATGGATGGATGGATGGTGATGGATGGATGGGTGGTGATGGATGGATGGATGGATGGATGGATTGATGGCTGGATGGATGATGGATGGATGGATGGATGGATGGATGGATGGATGGA
>NW_013952866.1:295039-302109 GCF_001266775.1 Austrofundulus limnaeus | reverse complement strand
GATGGATGGATGGATTGATGCATGGATGGATGGATGGATGGATGGTGATGGATGGATGGGTGGTGATGGATGGATGGATGGATGGATGGATTGATGCATGGATGGATGGATGGATGGATGGTGATGGATGGATGGGTGGTGATGGATGGATGGATGGATGGATTGATGGCTGGATGGAGGATGGATGGATGGATGGATGGATGGATGGATGGATGGATGGATGCATGGATGGATGGATGGATGGATGGTGATGGATGGATGGGTGGTGATGGATGGATGGATGGATGGATGATGGATGGATGGATGGATGGATGGATGGATGGATGCAACTTTATAAGTCTGAAGACCTGGTCCAGGATCCAGACTAAGCAGGTGGTACAAGCCTCCTCTGTCCTGGTTCTGCTGAACCCAGACCGCCTCTGTCATTCCTGCAGCTGGACTCTGTTCCCATCAGAGCAAACATCCAAAGTATGGAGAGAACAAGAACTCTTGGCAAACAGAAGCAGGAAGACATGAAGGATTAGAGACTAATGGATGCAGACAAACAGAGAATAAAATCCCAGCGGCTGAAGAGGAGATGAGTTTCCAGAGGATTGTTCAGTTTTTGTGTTTTTTTTTTTTTTTATGTTGTTTAACGCTGACACAGCGAACTCACTGAACGACACCAGCGGAGGAGTCATGACTGGCCTTTGGGATAACGACTCGATATAAATGCAGTCCATTTATGACGGCGGATGAGAAAATTACAGCCCAGCTTCAGCAGAGAGGACCCTGAGGAAACATTTATCTGCTCCTACACTTTCAGCACATTTCTTTTTTTTTCTTAGAGCTGCTGCAATAAACACTTTATGATTATTTTATCGAAACAAAACAACATCAATCGGGCCAGTTTTTGACCTTCGTCACTGTAGAGACGAGGGGATGCAYATCGCCCGCCGCCAAACGTCTGTCCTGATACTCTGCAAACAGCAGACTGTTGAAGAAAGATAATAAACATGGAAAGAGTCACACAAGAAATTGGCAAAATTAGCGCCTAAATCAAAATCCCAAACTGCTTTTCTTTAACGAAGATAATCAGCTGAACTAAGATGCGCACTCGTCTCCAAACTCAGACTTTTAAATCTGCAAACAAAAGCTAAAAACTGCCAAAAGGCAAGCTCTGAAGAGGAACGACTTCCCTGACAAGCGTAATTGTTGCTTTGTGTTGGTTTTCAGAAAAGCAGCAAACAACCACGAGAAAAAACAGCAGCCGAATCAGAAAAAAAAGAAGAACCAGAGCTTCTGTTTAAATTCATCCAGGGTTTATGTTTTCTTTCTTTATGTCACCTGGCTCTGTGCCAAACGAAGGACGCCCGGCGCCAGGAGGCCTCATCAAGCTGTCAGGCTGCAGGGGATGGATTTCCCACCAGGTCGTCTCGATTTTATATCTATTTCTGTCAAAACGACATAATGAATGAAGGGTTGGGACCACCAGTGATGGAGATCTGCACATAAAACTGCTGATTGGTTGTAAACATGTCGGCATGTCCTGATGGTTAATTACCGCCCTCGTGACTACGGGGTGCCAAGTGTAAAATAAAATATAATAAAGTGTCACCGACACATATTCATTATTTAGCTCACTTTTTGAGCGTAAAATCTTACCTGCTCTAAAATTCCTTAAAACCCCTTAAAAAGCAAACAAATTCAATAAGTTCTGCTCTTGAAGCCTTTGGAGTAAATTCACAAACCTGGTCTCTATTTAAAACTAATAATCTGAATTTTTAACTTCAGCTGTCATAGTTTTTGTAACTGTAACTACTATTTTGTTATTTAAGTTAATATACAATAAAAATCAAAAGATTTTTTTCCTCACTTAAAGTTTTTTAAAGACATTTAAATTGTCCCAGAAGATGAAAGGAAGGAGGTAACAATATATTGGGCTAAAATATAGATTCCAAACTATTATCAAAATAACTTATAAAATGAATATTCAAGACATAATATAATCCAGGACGTCCAAATATTCAAACAGGAAAAATGTCCCAAATACTATAACGTTTCAACTTAAAGACTTTACTTAGGCTGAAAGTAAAGTTAAAATCCGTATTACCATCCATATTTACTCAGAGCATGAATAAAATATAAAAAAAAAACAATTATTAATAATCAGAAAAATGAATGACAGCTGAGGGACATGCAACAAAATCCCCACCAACAAACAGCCAAAACACGACAAAAAACAAATAAATCCTCACTTTTTAAAAACAATATAATCTACAGTGCTTATAAAACCACTAGCAGAGGAATGAAATGTTTTTTTTACTTTCTTTTGATTTGTCCTCTTTTTCTGACCAAAATTAATCCAAGATGGCCGCCAAAATTAAGGTATAATTCTTTATGACATTTCCTTGCCACAAAAATCCCTCTACCTTGTTTTAAACCACTCAAAATGATCCATAACAAATATAGTTCCACTTTAAAAACAAGTTTATCCAGATAACTGTCCAAAAAAACACACAAAAATACATGTTTTTTATGTCCCCTGTTTCATTTCTGTTTAAATAAAGTCTTCACCTCCAAAAGCTGCATTTTGAATGAAAGGTAACTTGGTTGGCTGCACAGCTGTGAAGCTCAGAGCTGATTGGTCGGTTCTAGAGTCAATCAATCACATGTGGAGGTTGCTGCACATTATTGGCTGTGGAGAAGCTGTAGTTCAACGCAGTTGGTCAAAAGACGACATCTAATGAAATTGTTTTAATAGCATTTTATACAGATTTCAAGTCCCTAGCAGCCTGTCAGACCTGTTAGTTAACTGTTCCTACATTTTGCTATTTTTTTTAATTAAATGTTAAATAATATGTGACCCATCACATCRAAACCAGGATTAAGTCTAAAAGTGGTGTATGGAGAAATAGTGTTTAGATTAAAACGTTTGCAAAATTTGCATTTTGTCAATAATGAATAAATGCTTTATCAATGTATCATTTGAATGAACTCGATGAAATATAATCATATAACAAAAATTTGAAGCACTTTCTTGAGCAGTAACAACAAAAAAACTGATTTTAAAGGAAAAATGTCTTAAAATTTTGAGATTTTCCCTGTGAGCTAGCAAAGTTTTGTTTCTTTTCAGCTGGGAAATCTCAGTATTCAAATAAAGTTTGAGGTTTCCTCTTTATAAGGACATCAAAAATTCCTCATTAAATTGCATAAAATTAGTATTCAGACCAAATATTTATGTATTATTGTAACCAACAAGATTAATTAAGCCAAACATATGGATTTGCTTATGATGTCAGAATGATCCACATATCAAAATGTAGCTTTTAAAGCCAGGATTCTGAAAACGTAATTAGGTTACTTTGACCAAATTTGACTTAATCCTCTTTTCGATATGATGGGTCACATAATGTGTAAATGTTAAATCCTAAATCTAAAAGTTAAAATTAAAATATTGTGGCTAAAGTGTCCAAAACGGTAGGAGGTTCTTACAGAGACAGACATTAATTTTAAAGTGATTAGATTATTAATATTTTTAATTTTGATATATACAACATTTTCATAACAACTGAAGGCAACATAGGGGGGGACATATATCATTAACAGCACCTGTAAACTGTAAACATTTCTTTCTGAGAGCGTCATGAAGCTGCTGGGCTTTCAGAGAAAGAGTTGGAAACGAGGACGTAAAAGAGAATACAAGAAATAAGAAACGGATCATAGTCAGATTAACATCCAACACTTTGACATCTTTGTTGCGGTCCAACARCACGGAGAATTTCCAACAAAAACAGAGCCTTTCAGTGAAAACACATCCTTCAATTTCCACTTTACCAAACAAATCTATATCTGATTCCCTCTGATGTATGTGATAATACACCCTGCAGCAAACTGGAGTCGACACGTGAAGAACTGGACCGGTTGTGTTGGGAATACCCTCARTATTTTGTCCCTGTTAATTAGATTATTTCACGGACTGCTGCTCTACTTTCCTCTGGAAAAAAGAGCCTTTAATTAACTCTACAACCTCACTGCCCACGCATATCAACATTTTCTATTTGTCACACGGAGAATGAGCTCAATTAAGCATCTCCACCACCGGAGGTGGAGGAGGAGTGCGGACGATTCACTTCTTTCTGTTTGATTTGTATTAAAGGAAGATGCTTTGTTCTCACTTCAGTCTGCTTGAAGGAAACTTAAAACACATTCTGAAAGCTACTTAAGGGTATTTTTTTACAAAGGTAGAATCTAAATTAAAGTTAGGATTCTGCATCCCAAATRGAGACACGTGCCTCAAACTGCGCTGCCAAATAACTGTATTTCTATGTACAGATTGTATAAATTTTAGGAAGATATTATTTACACATTAAGAAAACACCCGTATGCATGTTAACGACGGGGCCAAAAGTGTGTAAAACTCAAACACCAACGCCAGTTCTTCAGGTTCGTCTCACTCGCTGAAACATCGGCTCAAAGTTTGGTCATCTTCAGCATTAGACTGTGATAAAAACTGAGTTAAAGTCTCAACCATGAATGTTTAACAGGATCTGAAAGATTCATAAAGCTCTTAACAAACTTTCACCAGTGCTGACAGCTGCAGCTGACCTCCACATGTCTGCATCAGTAACAAGCTCACCTGGAGAACTGGGCCTTTATTGTCACTTTATGTTGTTTACCTGGAAATATTTACTCTTTTTAGCTGAGGTACCAGGGAGCATAGGTACTGTAGATCATAGGTACTGTAGATCATAGGTACTGGGGAACATAGGTACTGTAGATCATAGGTACTAGGAAACAAAGGTACTAGGAAACAAAGGTACTGGGGAACATGGGTACTGTAGATCATAGGTACTAGGAAACAAAGGTACTAGGAAACAAAGGTACTGGGGAACATGGGTACTGGGGAACATGGGTACTGGGGAACATGGGTACTGGGGAACATGGGTACTGGGGAACATAGGTACTGGGGAACATAGGTACTGGGAAACATAGGTACTGGGAAACATATGTACTGGGAAACAAAGGTTCTAGGAAACAAAGGTACTAGGAAACAAAGGTACTGGGGAACATAGGTACTGGGAAACAAAAGTACTAGGAAACAAAGATACTGGGAAACAAAGGTACTGGGGAACATAGGTACTGGGGAACATAGGTACTGGGGAACATAGGTACTGAGGAACATAGGTACTGGGGAACATAGGTACTTGGGAATAGTAGTACTGGGGAACATAGGTACTGGGGAACATAGGTACTGGGGAATAGTAGTACTGGGGAACATAGGTACTGGGGAAAACTGGGGAACATAGGTACTGGGAAACATAGGTACTGGGGAACATAGGTACTGGGGAACATAGGTACTGGGGAATAGTAGTACTGGGGAACATAGGTACTGGGGAACATAGGTACTGGGGAACATAGGTACTGGGGAACATAGGTACTGGGGAACATTGGTACTGGGGAACATTGGTACTGGGGAACGTACCAGAGAACATAGATACCAGCGTACATTGGTACAGGGGAACACAGTATGTAGGGTTGAATTGGCATGGACCCAAAAACTGTCTGTACCTCAGAGAATTTTCCAGATATTGAGTTAAATATCAGTGTGGCAGTAGCTGAGAGTCACTCACAGCACAGACTCTGAGCGTGACATCTCACTCGTTAAAACAGCTTCTTTTTCCACCGGTGAATTTAGGGAAACAACAAGACAAGAAAACCTAAAAATCTGACCCTGTCGTGTTTTACAGAGCTTTATTTGAAAAGAACAAAGTTAACTAGAAACAGCTTTTTTCTGCTGTGGTTTGTATTTGTTGACACAAACGCTTCTTTTAATTATTTAAAGCTGTACTGGACAGATTTATATCCTAATTTAATGGGAATGACGTTTTCTCATGGTTCACAAAGGAACGGACCCTCAATCTGTGTTCATTTAAAAACAAAACAAAMMAAAAAAAAGGCAGGAACATTTTTTACAAATTCAGTGAATACTGAAGCTTTTTCATCTCGGAGCAAGCACAACTTCCCATGTGGTTAAAAAAACACACAGAATCAGAAACACGCAAACAAATATCCCAAACTGAAAGGTGTTGTTAATATAAAAAATTGCTCAAACATATTTTACAGCTATGAGTTTTGTTTACAGAAAGCCGAAGAASCCCCTGGGCGTTTTTTCTTTGTCCACATAAGTGTCTGAGTTGCTGTTTACAGGAAAAAGCAGACGTTTCAGTCAGAAGGAATCACTGTTTCCAGATGGAGACCTCGTCCTCCGCTGCAGCAACTGGACCGACCTAATATTAGAACTAATCTGCACGACTCGCTTCACTTTCAAGAGACGACACGTCCAGACAAGAGCTGCAGCGAGGGACCGTGAACCAAACTCATTTTTTAAAGTGCCTTTTTTTCTGTTTTTGTYCTAGAACGAGACTCTACATAAATAAGGCTTTCAATCAGAAATTAAATCAATTTTCAGGTTGACCACACCGTGCTGTGTGCTCAGAGAATGAAGATGTCTACAGTGGTCCAAGCTTTATGCTCAACAAATTATTACTTTTCCCCTAAAATACTYRACTGGACCCTCAGTGTATGTCAGCMGCRTGTTCCTACAGCTCTAGGTGGGCGTATCAATCTAAGTAACAATATTAACCAATATGAGTATTGGATCATATCAGTACTAAAGCGATTAGATTGATTTTTGTGTTTAAACTAGGCCTGTCACAATAAATTTTGCTGGACGATAAATTGTCCCAGAAATTATCAAGATAAATGATAATATTGTTTTGAGACCATTTTAATCTAATATAATAATAATTTATCGATTTATTGCGAGGCCTTGTTTGCACTTTGTTTGCATTATAGACTTTATTTTTCACAAATTAAGTGAGTCATTAGAAGGGGTGTCCCGATTCCAGTTTTTTCAAGACTGAGTACAAGTACGAGTACTTCATTTTAGGTACTCACTGATACCGATACCAAGTAGCGGGGTTTGTGTGGATTATCTGTTCAACTTGTTGAATATTAAACAGAATGAAAATGAAATGCATTTATCATGCAAAAATTGATGGGTAAATATTATGTTTGACAATAAAAAG
>NW_013952866.1:288871-294009 GCF_001266775.1 Austrofundulus limnaeus | reverse complement strand
ATTAGTCCTCTTCATCCTGCCCAGGTGCAATGGAAGTTATTTTTTTTATGTTTTTGAGGTCGTTATGTTTATATTTTAGTTACATTGTTGCTTTTTTTGTTTTGTTTTTTAGGGGTTGGAATGTTTTACTCTCTTTCGATTCAATTCAATTCTGATTTTTGGGACCACGATTCGATTCAAAATTGATTTTTCATTCAAAACTAATGATGTGAGCTCATTTGTTGTGTTCCCAAAATGCTTCATCTTCATTTTGCAAACCTTGCAAGTCAAACTTAGTTCATTCAGTAAAAAACAAAATGAGCCCAAATCTTTGCATTCATTAAAGACTGGGTCAGTTGAATCTSTCTTTCTTCCAGTTTTGTAGTTTCCTCTTTGTTTGGGTGCTTTCTGCACATTCACATGTTCCAGAGGCAGCTGTGTGATGACGTCAGGACGTCCCATGTGGATACAAAATGGAGGCTTACAGCCACTGGATTTGCCTTTTTTTTATTTATAAAAATCGATTTTGGGACATTTTAAATTGATTCTGAATCGTTGTAAATGAGAATCACGATTCTGGTGTAATTCAATTTGTTGGTGCACCCCTAGTTTTTTTTGCACTTTGTTTTATTTTGTCATAGTTAAAACAAAACATTTAAAATCTTTGTCYTGTTTTATCATGATAAAACAACTAAATGAAATATCACACAATTATTGGATGAACATATTGGTATCAGTGACACTAGCCCTGTTGTATTTACTTGGTATTGGATCGACTTCATCAGGAAGTAGCTAAACACAACAATGTTGTCCAATCCTGATCCCTGTGTAGGTTTTATTTGTTTTTCTGCTCCAACACACCTGATTCACTGACTGAATCAACTCTTTGTGTTCCGCAGAAACCTTAGTCACCCATGCTTTCTGTTTTATCATTTTATTATTTATTTCATACCTGCTTTTAAAGACTGAAAATTTGCTATGTATGGTAATACTTTTTGTTACTTCTTGAACTGTATTCGTTGTTTGGCTTACTTGTAKTTTCTGTTTAATATTTTGTCTTTATTTCACTTTTGCACCTGTTAATTCAAATTATGGTTCCCACCTTTTCCTCTTTTTTGTTAATWCAAGGGGTGCAACCAAGGGGGAGGCCAGAGGGGGCAACGGCCACTCCTAAAATTAACTGCAAGCCCCCCCCACACCCAAAAAAAAAAAAAAACATTTCGTAGATGCCATTACTTGACACAAACCAACAAAAACTAAACAATAAATCTATTTTTCTATCAAAACATCCTGGTTGAACCAAGACGTAACACCCTCCGCATTCTGGCACATTTTTTAACAGGGTCATCATCCGGTGCAGAGGGGCCTAAAAGTGGATAAATCCTGGTGTACATAAAACAACTCCCATTTTAAAATATTCGACTTGTGGGCAATAAACCTGGCTTTAAGAAAGCAAACCTCTATCCGACGCAGAGGGGGGCACTGCATCTGTCGAACTCGTGAGCTTTTAAAATGAGCCTTTTACAGAGACCTTCAGCTGCTTAAATGTTAACCTGTCCTTCATCCTGTTCCTACAGACCCCTAACTGCTTTCTGTGCTCTTGAAAAGGGTAACAATGGGCTTAAATGTCAACTTTTTTTTCTTTTACACAAACTGTCTGGCCGACGAAACTCGTTACTGATGCTTTTGTAACATTTTCCAGTTAGAAGAGCGAGGAGGCCTCTTTATCTAAAATCATTAGTTACCTTGTGAATAAAAAATGAGTGTTGTTATTATTTAATAAGCTGACAGAGCTGCTAATCAAACATCAAGGTGTCCACTCWCCTGATTAACACATTGACAGGAAGAGCAAACGCCAATCAAAGATTAGGTGATGAAGCAACCTTGTCTCATGTCTTTATTTAGGATATGTTCGAAAATCGATATGATTAAAACAATAAAACAAAAACCAGTTTCAAAATCCGTAACCCCGAAATTTAAATCTTACAACTGGTCAAAAACCGACCATCCAACGTTACAACAAGACAAAAGCTCCTATCCTGCTGAAGCAGCATCTGCTCCACCAACTCTAACAGGGGTTTGAGTGACAGCAGCAGAGGATCCCGTCAGGCGGAGCATCTGGACCTTTAACAAGCCTGGCAGCAGTAAACCTGTTCAGTTACTGGATTTATCYGACCCAAAATGGCACCACGAGAGGCGTAATCAGAAAAAAACAGCTAATGAGAGAATCAGAGGTTCCCATTGGACAGAAAGTCCAGGTCAAGAGCAGCAGACTTGGACTTTTCTCCTGGTAAAWCAGTGAAGGAAATAAGTTTTATCAAGATCATGAGCAAAACGCTCAGTAACAACCCACATAGACAGGTGTGGGCCAGATCTGGTGCCTGGCACTGATGGCTGAACGCTACTATGGAAAGTGGTTTGTCAATTAGTTAGGATGGCATGCCACAACTGGCCCGACTGGGTTTGGTTTATGTGGTGCTGGCCCATGCATGTACCTTCTCTGCCAAACCACATCTGGGTCAACAAAGGGATGTCATTTTTTGTGGTACCTGGGTCRAGTGTAAATTGTGAGGGCCAGAASTGGGCCAGACAAATTTTRTTATATGGGTGGGGTCAGACGTTTCCACTGCTGTCAAACTGAAGACCAACTCATCCAGGAGCCTTCAGCAGGGGACTCACTGTTTCCTGAGGTCCCAACTCGCTTTAGATTGTAAACAAAACCCACAGAGCAAAATCTGTCTGGCCCAGTTTGGGTCCAAATGATGCACTAACATTCTAAAACTTGGTCCAGACATCGCATAAAAGGGACAGTCCTTTGGTGGTCCAGATGTGGTTTGCTAGAGGTGGTGGGTCAAATTAACCAAACCATAACCAGGCCAGTAGTAGCAATGACAGATTTGGCCCACATAAACTAAACCACAACCGGGCCAGTAGTGGCAATGACGGATTTGAGCCACATAAACCGAACCACAACCAGGCCAGTTGTGGCAATGACAGATTTGAGCCACATAAACCAAACCACAACCAAGCCAGTTGTGGCAAAAACAGATTTGGGCCACATAAACCGAACCACAACCAAGCCAGTTGTGGCAAAAAAAGATTTGGGCCACATAAACCAAACCACAACCAGGCCAGTAGCGGCAGAGACAGATTTGAGCCGCATAAACCAAACCACAACTGGGCCAGTAGCAGCAATGATCGATTTGGGCCACATAAACCAAACCACAACCAGGCCAGTAGCGGCAGAGACTGATTTGAGCCACATAAAGCAAACCACAACTGGGCCAGTAGTAGCAATGATAGATTTCGGCTACATAACCAAACCACAACCAAGCCAGTTGTGGCAAAAAACAGATTTGGGCCACATAATCCAAACCATAACTGGGCCAGTAGTAGCAATGACAGATTTGGACCACATAAACCAAACCACAACAGGCCCAGTAGCAACAATGACAGATTTGGGCCACATAAACCAAACCACAACTGGGCCAGTAGTAGCAATGACAGATTTGGGCCACATAAACCAAACCACAACTGGGCCAGTAGTAGCAATGACAAATTTGGGCCACATAAACCAAACTACAACTGGGCCAGTAGTAGCAATGACAGATTTGGGCCACATAAACCAAACTACAACTGAGCCAGTAGTGGCAATGACAGATTTGGGCCACATAAACCAAACTACAACTGGGCCAGTAGTAGCAATGACAGATTTTTAGTCATATGAACCAAACCATGATTGGACCAGTTATGGCATGCCATCTTTAAAAACAGTGCCAGCTTGACACCATGTCTGGCCCACACCTGTCTGTGGGAAGCTCTCACGGAGCTGATGGTCCCGGAGTCCACTGTTCAGATATAAGGTCTTGTCCGTGGACAGTTCTTTGGTCCTGGTGGACAGGTGGGCTTCACACACCTGAGATGAGACCAGGAGTGGCTGAAAGGGATTATAATCTGTGTGCCACATAGGAAGCTTGAAATTATAATTTCTCACCAATGATTGAAAACTTTTGTGTATTTTTATGAATTTTTTGTTGATATTTTTAATTCTTCTATTAAAATTAAACAAATACAAACATTAGAGAGTGGGTAAATTCACTAAATCAGCAGGGAAAACACTGATGAAGTTTAGAGCTCTGCAGGGTAAACACGTGTTTTGTAAACAACAACAACAACAATAAAAATGATCAAACTCACCTAGAAGCCCGACAATAAACAGCTTCAGTGCGATGAGCTCATTAGTATCCATCACGCAGACAGAGTCCAGTCTTAAAGGGAAGGAAAAGCTCTCAGCGGGAGAAAAACGCGCTCCTGAACCGAACCATGACGGATCCGATCCAAAGGTTCCGTCGTTCAAACAAATAAACGAGCGAAACGCGGAGAAACCCGAAGCCCGAGCAGCTCCGAGACGGTCTGAGATCCGTCAGGAGTCTCAGGTCCGATTCTGCGTCCTCACTGGGGGGAGGGAGGGAGAGAGGAGGGGGTAGGGGTCTCCTCCTCCTCTTCCTCCTCATCATCATCATCATCATCTTAAGCTATCAGCATCAAGCAAAAAAAAAAAAAATCCAATAAGTCACACCCGTTCAATAAAGAATCAGTAACAAGAAATCTGTGCTCATAAAGTCTTAATTAGAGTTTTAATTTAATAATAAATCAAGCAGTTAAAACTGATCTGAGGATTAATTTTAATATCATGTAAAATACGTAATAAAGTAGCTGAAATAATTAAGTAATTAAAGCTTCAATCCATAACTTTATTATAATAAACCTGATATTTTAAGTGAGACAACAGGGACATCTAGTGGTCAGAGGAGGAACTACACCTAACCAAAACATTAAAAAAATCTGTTTTCACATAAAACATAATGCATTCAGCTCAAATATAAATAAAGACACATTTGGGGTGTTTATAAATCATCACTAAGTCTAATTATGTCATTCATTAAGCTTAATTTACACTCAAAGAAATAAGGATTTTTGCAGTTTAATAAATGCACGACACAAAYCGAGTTTAAAAATTAAAATAAACTTTGGCAACAATTACAACTTTGGTGTTGTCGGCCTATCTGTTCGCGAAATATCTCATGAACTAGTGAACAGGTTTTAAATAAACTTTCAGTGAACAAAAACTATAATTAAAAATACCAAAACTGAAAAAA
>NW_013952866.1:285441-287113 GCF_001266775.1 Austrofundulus limnaeus | reverse complement strand
TAATAATTGTTATTCCATGTGTAATAATTGTTACTACATGTGTAATAATTGTTATTCCATGTGTAATAATTGTTATTCCATGTGTAATAATTGTTATTCCATGTGTAATAATTGTTATTCCATGTGTAATAATTGTTACTACATGTGTAATAATTGTTATTCCATGTGTAATAATTGTTACTACATGTGTAATAATTGTTACTACATGTGTAATAATTGTTATTCCATGTGTAATAATTGTTACTTCATGTGTGATAATTGTTATTCCATGTGTAATAATTGTTATTCCATGTGTAATAATTGTTACTACATGTGTAATAATTGTTACTACATGTGTAATAATTGTTATTCCATGTGTAATAATTGTTATTCCATGTGTAATAATTGTTACTACATGTGTAATAATTGTTACTACATGTGTAATAATTGTGATTACATGTGTAATAATTGTTATTACATGTATAATAATTGTTATTACATGTATAATAATTGTTATTCATGTGTAATAATTGTTATTCATGTGTAAAAATCATGTGTAATAATTGTTATTCATGTGTAATAATTGTTATTCCATGTGTAATAATTGTTACATGTGTAATAATTGTTACATGTGTAATAAGGGGCTGAGAAGGCCAGGTCCAGGTGTAATTATTACCTGAGCTCTGACTGTTTGGGTGCACCTGTGGTGAACTTTGACCCAGAAGGAGACACTTCTCGGTTTGTTTTTCCTCCTCGTGGGAGAATCACTCCTCCGCATTTTTCAGATTCGCCGCCCGGCCTGAATGCAGACGGAACCGGTTTAAAAAAAAAAAAAAGGAACGAGAGAAAGAAAATAGGATGTCGACCAGAGGCGACGCAGGAGAACAGGAGCTGAGAGCTGCTGGAAGAGGCGGAGGAGGAGGAGGAGGAGGAGGAGAGACAGCGACGCCTCCTCGCGCCACGGTGCGACCGACTCGTACTGCAAGGTAACTGGGGGGAAAAAACACTTTAAAGTCCACTTCATCCCGTCGCTTTGTTGTTATTATCGAGCCTTTTGAGCTTTTAACGACTTCAGCGGAACTCTTCGCACTTCTCGAGCCTCTGTTTCCCGTTTAACCGTGTTTTTCACGGACAGAGGAGCCTCTGCTCCGAACTCCGTTCACAAATGCGTGACATTTAACGATTTGACGTTTTTCTGGAAATGTACTTAGCGCATCGAGGAAAATAAATGTTCTCCAAGTTCGGTTATTAATTCGGGTGAATTCCGCTTTAAAATATTAACTCGTCTCGTCTGATTTAAGATGTAGGGCTCGTTTTTCCTCCGTGACGAGTTTCCTTGGATTGCTGACAAACCCTGAAGTTCGMTTCTGATTTCAAAATATACTGTCTGCACCATGTTTTTAAAACTACTTTAAAAACTAAAGTAATTAAAAAGTTCAAACCTGGACTAARTTATTATATACTCAAAGCAAAATTGTAAAAACAAACTCTGAAAATTAGAAAACGTTTATTTTATTATTAAAGCTTAAAAAAGGCAGTTTAACACTTTTTTATTTAGACCAGGGGTTCCCAAACTTTTCAGCCTTTGACCCTGAAAACCCCAGCTGCAGAGACCTGAGCCCCCAGCTGCAGAGACCTGAGCCCCCAGCTGCAGAGACCTGAGCCCCCAGCTGCAGAGACCTGAGCCCCCAGC
>NW_013952866.1:282995-284551 GCF_001266775.1 Austrofundulus limnaeus | reverse complement strand
ACATGGATGAAATAAGAAACATGAAACAAATAAAATAAAACACATACAAAGCAGAACACAGCTAAATGTATCAAAAGTTTGTTTCTGTAATATTAGAATTTTCTGAGACAATGAATTTTGGTTTTTCTTTTTTTTTCCAGTAAGAGGTTTTTATTTAATAGAATTCTTGGACAAAAAAAATCGCAATATATCGCGATATATCACCTTGCTTACAGTATCGCAATATATCTGGATATATCGTACCATGACCCCTCTGTCATGATATGTATCGTATCGCCAAATTCTTGCCAATACACAGCCCTGGTGTAGGTCAGTGTGGTCAGGCTTCTTTAAAAATGTTTTTGCTTTTGAACTGATCCTCTTCTGTTGTGGTGAAGTTGCAGGAAAAAAACACATAAAATTGCCTTTATTTTKAAGTTTAACTAATAAAATATATATTTTACATATTGCAACGTGTATTTAGTTGATTCTGGTTGTAGCGTATAATAGTTTGGTCCAGGTTGAGACCGTTTAATCTTTATGTTTTTTGATGTAGAGCTCATTAAAAATGATACAAATTAAGCGGAATAGTCCTTTACTGAGCTGAAGCAGGAATCAGAAACTGACTTCAGTTTGGTTTTTTTTTGACTGCGTCAGACAGTTTTTAAGTCTTGWGTGAAGATTTGTCTTTTTGTTGGCGTCTATTTTTAACTATCGTTGGTGTCTGCAGAAGTTAAAACACATTTAATGGGTTTATGACGCAGCTTTTACTGGTTAATTAATCATCTTCTTCCCCTGACCATTAGAATGTGACGCCTCACCTCCATCAGTCTTCCTGAACAGTTTGCTGTCAGACCCAAAGCCTGCAGGGCTGGCTGAGTGCGTTTATCGTTCACCTGACAAATTACCTGATAAAGGTGAGCCGGCATCATCGGGTTGCTGCACCTCAGTGCCCCCCGTACCTGCAGAGGTTTTTACCAGGCGAGCTGGTACACGCACACCCAATCTGTGCAGTCCAATCAAACCCAAACAGAGCTACTGCCTGTGCACGCCGCAGCTCACTGTGCATTCTCTCCTGCTAAATCCCACTAAAGCAACACGCCGTGCACCGGCCTATAGGTTAAAAAGCAGTCGGTAAACATGTTAGTCTAACAGCAAAGGTGTGGCAGCTTGTTGTTTTTAATCTCACACCTGCTCTCTTCTGGCTGAAAGTGCTTTAAGGAGTAAATCATTTGCAGGATCCGGAGCGTTACATATGTTGGAGCACACACCCACACTTCAGTTTGGAGTTATGTAAGTGCTCGCTGACAGCTTGTGCACACACCCACAGAGAAGCTGACCTCAAGGAAGGAAAACACGTTTCAGCTGCTGCAGCCTCGCAGAGAYAATCTGCACTCAAACCTGCCGAACACAAACAGATCCAGTCGGGAGAACATTCGTTTTTTAAATAAAGTCAGTTTTTTTTTTTCTTTTTTGTAAACTAATTTCTTTTCGGCTCGTTCTACACTCGGTAAGTAAACATCTGCTGCTGTAATTTAGTTAAAAAAGCTCGTAAACAACCATCAAAGTTGTAATAT
>NW_013952866.1:277970-282126 GCF_001266775.1 Austrofundulus limnaeus | reverse complement strand
GATACAGTATCGGGAAATGAAATATCGCAATATTTCAGTGTATCGATGTTTTCTTATAACCCTAATCACAACACAACTCACAATATCTCACGATACACTGCGAGGCCATATGTCACTCATTATAAAAAGCAAACAATTCATTGCATCCATCAAATCTGATTAAATTCAGTTTATTTTTATGCAATTAAAAGAAATCTGAACATTTATCCATTAAGGCTGAATTAAAAATTGATCAGCAAATTAAATATCGTGATATTTCAGTGTATCAGTACTTTCTTACACTCCTAGTATTTTCTTCTTTTTTGTCTAATTTTAAAAAAATAGATTTGTACAATATGTTGTCACAATAAGAGTGAGCTCACACTGCAATGAATAAAAAAAGTTAAATTTTAAATATTGTGTGTTTATGTTCTGTATTAGTCTTGATGTCTTCGGCTGGTTTGGATGACTGGAGATAAATGACATCATCGGTGCAATATTAGACAATACTGGTCTTTAAATCATGTAGGTTTTTTTTTCTTCTGAACGGAGCTGCTTAAATCAGACTCAAATGATTTAAGAGGTTAAAACAAAATCTGAAAAATAACTTTAAAAAAATGAAAAGATTGGTTTAAAATCAGTGAATAGAGTTTATTTAATGGCCGATGYTGGTCTTTTTTTATGTAAAAGTTGAATAACAATTGCTTAACTGAAAGGAACGCATATTTAACAATACGTAGAGGAAATTTTACGCATAAAAATAGTACATAAAAGAGATTTTTACCTTCAGTGAGCGATGTCAGCGGATTAATCTGTTTATCAGTGAAATAATCAATCATGATGAAGACACTAAAATGATCAATAAACTGTTTGAATTTAGAAAATATTTGGTAAAAATTAAAGATGCAAAAATATCTGTATGGAACCGTTCAGTACACAATATATTTGGAAAAATACAGATTTTTAAAATTTATTTTATCAACTTGTCTTCTGAAGATGCTCTGTGTTGAAGGATCAGTGGATCTGTGTTCGACTACTCCACCTAGGCTGTGTTGTGGAGCACAGATCCACTGAGAAACTTGCTGTTTCAGCAATATTTAATAACTGTACATTTGAGGTTAAACAAATGTTCATAAATAATTTCTATAAATTAAAAATTAAAAAGCGCATGAACATCTCTCTTTTTATGTACAAAAATAATTATATTGAAGCGAACCATGGTTCTTTCCGTATCATTGCACCAATTAACTGGATTTTTAAATGTTTTTTTTTGTTTGTGTTTTTAAGAAATAAACAAGCAAAGATAGAACTAATAATCTGCCACTTATTGAAAAATCAGCATTCAGCTGCTTGTTAGCGGTGTAAGATACACTGAAATATCGCGATATTTATTTTCCTGATATGGAATCGATTTTTAATTGAGACTTAAAGGATGAATGTTACATAAAACTAAACTGAATTTAATCTGATTTTATTCATAAAACTCACAATGTGTTTTTTATACTGAGTTTTTAAATTAAACTCCATTTGGAGTAAAAAATGGCGATATATCGTCTTGCTTACAGTATCGTGATATATCATGATGTATCGTATCGACCTGTATCATATCAGCAAATTCTTGCCACTACACAACCCCACTCTTTGTGCCTTTTTAATCAACTCCAGCAGTTACTGAAACCATCTTATTGTTGCCCAGGTTTGATCTTGWTTTATAATTTCTGTGTTCAGCTGAAAACCCTCAGTCTTGGTGATGAGGTTTGATTGACGGCTTCAGAACGATGACATCAGCGTTCAGACTTTCTGATTCGTTTCATTTGATTTCAGAGCAACACATATGAGCTCCCAGTCGTTAAGAGACGGTGTACTGAACGCTGTTGGGCGTGGGAAGAAACAAACAAAAAAAAAGGACCTTATTAGGAAGTCGTTAAGCACACATACCAGAGAAAGTGAATTTGCTGCCCAGAGACGACTCAGGCAGGGCTGGGCTGCCCCACCTCACATTTCAAAAACAGACAAGCACAACCTTTTCCATTACGACCTCTCGTTTCTGACCTCGGAGCAACAAAACCCTCGGCTCTACGAGCCCAAATATCGCAGCCATGTGATAATATTTCTTGTGCCGCCGCAGGGGARCAAACACTGGGAAGGTGTGTCGTCCTTGGCGCGCTTTGAAGTACACGAGGATCTCTGGCGGCTCGCTCCCCACGTTTCTGCCTGCGCCTCTTTCACGTCCTGTCGTGGCAAGTTTTCATACGGCTAACGAGGGAWAGGGAGCGAGTCCCCCCCGGAGGTAAGGCGGGGGACATGCTGACAGCTGCAGCTCTGTGCGAAGAGGGAGAAAACAATAACAAGCGGCTCRTGTTTAAAAACCGCCCGTCGAGTGAAGCGTCAGATCTGAGGTGACAGACCAGCTTCTCGAGGTTCATCGGGGGGGTTGCGGCGGTAAAAAATAAACGCACCACCTGCATGTTTTAGTGGCTGCATGAGTGGGCGTTCACTCCACTGCGGGCCGACCTGTTAGCCCCACTGATCCGACAGATCCGAGGCCGTTTGGCTGCAGAAAACTGAAAAAAATGCACCAGTTTACAGTAAACATGGAGGGTTTTCTGCACCAGTCCCTCACATGGTTGTGGGGGGGATTCTGGCCCACTCTTACCATCGTTTCAGTTCATTGAGGTTTCTGGACTTCGGACCCACTCAGTTGCAGCTCAGTTTTTGTGTTTGTGACCCAGTTTGGTCCAAACTTTGTCRGACAGATGGTTTGACTCTAGAACCCTTTGGTCCACATCAGATCTCCACCTCCGTGCTCTTACCGTGTTGGTTTTCTCCAAACGTGGAGCTGTGCATTATGGGTAAACATCTTGAGTTTGGGTCCCACCGGTCCAGAGGTCTCGTGGTTCCAAACAAACCAAACTTGAGTCTTTTTTTTCTCCACCTTTAACCTGCTGAGRCYTGTAGAGTCTGAGGTGGAGCTCGTTTCTCTGAGCATTGCACGGTCTGACCTTCAGGGGGAATTTGCTGAAAGTCCTTTCTTGGAAAGATTAAATGTAGGGCTGTCAAATTATTAATATTTTTAATCTGATTAATCCCAAAGTAGCTGTGAATTAATCATGATTAATCTTAAATTTACTATTCATTTCTATTGCATATTGATAAAATAAATTACATGAGTTATTAATTAGTTTTTAATGTTTTTATTCAGAAAACAAAATTGATGTTTGGACTAGAGCTGGGCGGTATGACCCAAATTTTCTTTCACGGTATTTTCAACAGTTACACCAGTTTCACGGTTTTTGACGGTATTTTTTTCCTCACAGCTCAGCTGATAATGAAATGTACAAACTTTGCTTATTGACTTTTTTCTGTTACTGTACCTCTGTATGACTGTTTCCCTCCTCTTGTACGTCTTTTCTTCTTTGGTTGTAGACAGTAATCATGCATTTAGGTCCGATCATGAAGGGTTGAGAAAAAAATCATTATCTGGTCTATCGTTATGTGTTAATAAAACTTAAAAGGACGACTCACCTTGCACACCAGTCAACTCCGCTACATTACAAAACTACTTCCCCCAGGGATTTTCACAATAGAAGCACGCTAGAGTCTCCATGCAATAACGTCTCCATTATAACGTAGCGCGTTCAATCTAACCGTGCACGTCACTGAAGAGGTGTTTACTATTCAGCGATGGTAAAAACGGGATGTTTTTTTTTACGTCAGACCATATAAGCGGCTGAAACACACCACCCGCCGCCAGTTGTTCCAACAATAACGTTAGCATGCTAATACGCTTAGCGGTGCTGCAAGGAAACGTGTCCCTGGGGAAACAGCTCACTGGCGGCCGCAGCGAAACGTTCCGCACGTGTTCAGTTTATACCGGTATTCAGAAAAGTCATATCATAACAAAAATAAAAACCAGTTTTTGGTACAAAACGGTATACCACCCAGCACTAGTTTGGACATGATTTTTTGAATATAAAACAGGACCTAAAAATGCTCCAAATATATTTGAGTCTTAAATTTTGTGCAGAATAATGAGGTTAAATCAAGAATTCAAGGATTTTCATTTCAAATGAAGTACTACATGAGGAATGAAAGATAGATACTAAGGTCACAGTTGTCAGCAAAACATAAATAAATAAAATAAAATTAGCCATAAGAAGACAAAAAGAAAAAAAAA
>NW_013952866.1:266150-277187 GCF_001266775.1 Austrofundulus limnaeus | reverse complement strand
GCAGTGTGTAGCATACTCTCCTCTCATTGGTCAGTTAATGAAACCCTCGCTGATTGGTTGTACGCTAAGTGACAGTGACAAAAGTTGAACATTTTTCAACTTTCATACGTCGCGTCTCAAGCTCGCGTGTGCACGTGTACGTGTACGAGCGCGAAATTTCACATGCACTATTTTTGCCGGTCGCTTAGCTGGAGGAGGGCAAGCAATTGTCACCTCATCGCACAGGCTCCATAGGAAATGAATGGAGAGCGAGTGACGTCGCCTCCCGTGTGTCGAGCCCTTTAGTTTTCAATGAGGAAAACATGGCCGACAAAGTTAAATATCTCAAAAATTATAAGTTGCTGAAATACCAAAAGTYRTAGCTGGAATGTGCTGAAGGAGCTGAACGTTTTGACGTGTAAATTGTTGAAATAGCACAAAGACTGTGGAACGAGTTACGCGTCAAAAAAACGTGCGGAAGAAGAAAATGACCTGAATAATAAGAATGTTGTTGTTGTTGTTGTTGTTGTTGACAGAGAATACCAGGATGAAACGTTTGGAAGCTTCAGACACGAGAATCATAAAGTCAGCAGACAGGAAGAGGAACACGCAGGTGAAGTTCATCAAAAAAAACTAAAACAGTCTGAAGACCTGAAACTGACTCCTGGATTCTGAATCTGTTGCAGCACCGATACCGAGAGGCGACGGTCTGAGACAGAACCCCGCTTCGCCCGGACTCAGGATCCAGGGCTCCAAACAGAAATCCAGACTCAGGAGGACTTTAGACCTGTGGTCAGCTCAACAGTCCAGGTACGGCTCAGGAGTCAGGTCACCTGACGCTGTTCAAACCTTCACTTTTAGTCAAACATTAACAGGATCTTTGGACCGCTCGTGACCCGGAACGGTCAGCTTCTTGTGCAAACAAGGAAGTGAACTCAGTCATGTAGACCTGATAGTCTGAGCGCAGCTTTAATGTATTCTCTCTTTTGTTTTACTCTCATAAGTTTCATTTTCTAACTCACAGCTTAGCGGGGGAAATAAATAAATCTCTTATTTCCTCGAGAGATTAAATCTCAGARTTAACGTGTCGTAAAGTCGAACAAATCACCTGAGGGCTGATGAAAAGAGACTAGAGGATGTCTTGGTTTTTAAATATAACAATGAGCTATGCTCCTGGTTTTATGAGAACACTCAGCACATTCTTCTCCAGCTTTTACAAGCAGTTTGTTATTGGAGGCAGTCAATAAAAAATGCTTTATCAGCTCATTTCTTGACCCCCGTCCTTATCTCTGTCCTAACGTCACACCAATRTAACCTGGTAGTGACGTGTCGAATGGAGATCAGGTGTCGTTTTTAGTGACTCGTGTCCCACRTCCTGTCCAAAAACATTTGGAGGTCCCCGCACCGACACTTGTGACGATGGGAAAAAAAACTGTTCATGGAAGGTGAACGCAGGAGAAGAACGTTGTGCGTCCCGTTTCTCTGCATTCCWGCAGGATCGACTCACAAAAACATTACAGCTGAACTGGGTGTGTGTGTGTGTCGGCTGAAGTTACACTTGGTTAATAAGTTTTGTTTGATCTCACCAATACGTTTATTTTCAACAGACATATTACACCGTCTGTTTCATGTGAGCAGCGACGATAAAGAAAACAGCTAGAGAATTTACAATTCCTGCAAAAAAGCATTGTGAATGCTTATTGTTGAAAGACGTTTGCTGAAAGTAGCTAAAATTAGCAAAACAAAACAAAATAAACCAACAACTGAAAGTAGCAGAAACCAGTTGAAATTAGCAAAAAGAGAAAATTGCAATGAGTAGAAATCACAAAAAGGAGCACAGAGCTAAAACAGCTGAAATTAACTGAAAAAAAAATTCAAAAGTGGCTGAAAAAGCAGAAACTTGCTCAAAGAAGCAGAAAAAGCATGTTTGCTGAACTAAGCAGTAAGAAGCTGAAAGTATGACAAAAAGTGAATTTAATTGAAATGAACCTAAAATGTGCTAAATGTATGTTAGAAGTAGCTAAAAAAAAGCAGAAGACAGGCAGCTGGAATTACAAGAAAGCAGCTGACAGAYGCTCAAACAAATTACCTCAAAGAAGCTAAAAGAAGTACAAAATAATTGGAACTGGATGATTTGCATTTCCAGCGGAAAAACTATGTGAATGCTTATTGTTGAAAGATTTTTACTKTAAGTAAAAGTAGCTAAAATTAGCACAAAAAACCCCTGAAAGTAGCAAAACCAGTTGAAATTAGCAAAAGGAGAGAAAAAATGTAATTAGTAGAAAAACTCGAAAAGGAGTACAGAGCTAAAACAACTAAAAATAACTGAAAAAGGTTCAAAAGTGGCTGAAAAAGCCGAAAATAGCACAAAGAAGCAGAAAAAGTATGTTTGCTGAACAAAGCAGTAAGAAGCTGAAAGTATTGCAAAAAAAGTGAATTTAGTTGAAATGAAGCTAAAATTTGCTAAAAATACGTAAAAAGTAGCTAAAAAGCAAAAGACAAGTTGGAAATACAAAAAATCAGCTGAAAGACGCTCAAACAAATTAGCTCAAAGAAGCTAAAAGAAGCATAAAATAATTGGAACTAGACGATTTGCATTTCCTGCGGAAAAACCGTGTGAATTATTATTGTTGAAAGACGTTTGCTGAAAGTAGCTAAAATTAGGGGGAAAAAGTAAACAGCAGAAACGAGTTTAAATTAGCAAAAGGAGAGAAAATTATAATCAGCATAAAAACATGACAAGGTGTACAAAGAAGTTACAATTGTTGTTAAATAGCTAAAACAGCTGAAAATAACTGAAAAAGGACAAAAGTAGCTGAAAAAGTAGAAACTAGCACAAAGAAGCAAAAAAAGCATGTTAGCTGAATTRAGCAATAAGAAGCTGAAATTATCACAAAAGTGAATGTAGCTGAAATAAAGCTAAAACTAGCTAAAATATATAAAAAGTAGCTAAAAAGGCAGAAGACAGGCAGCTGGAATTACAATAAAGCTACTGAAAGATGCTAAAAACAAATAAATTACCATAAAACAGATCTAGAGAATTTGCATTTCTTTCAAAAATGCAAATGAATCCTTAATGCTGAAAGATTTTTGCTGAAAAGCTAAAAAAAAAGCTAAAACTAGCCTATAAATATGTTTTAAAAAGTAACTGAAATTAAAGAAATTAGTACAAAGAAACAAAAGAGCATGTTTGTTGAAATAAGTAGTAAAAAGCTAAAATAACATGAAGTTTAAATTTGCTTAAAAAAGAAGCCCAAATTAGCTAAAAACACAGAAAACAGCTGAAATTAGCAGAAAGCAGTTTATAGAAGCACAAAAAGTTGAAATTAGCATAAAGGACTTAAAAAGCAGAACCTGAACAAAAGATAAAAAGTGAAGATTTATGAATGTTTTCAATGGTTTAAGGATAAAGACAGCTCCATTAGTTTTCAATCAGAAAAAAAGAAAATGGCCTAAAAAGATAAATATCTCAAAAAGTATAAATTGCTGAAATACTAAAAGTCATAGCTGGAATGTCCTGAAGGAGCCGAATGTTTTCATTTATAAATTCTTGAAATAGCACAAAAATTGCTGAATGAGTTGCCTGCCAAAAAATGTACGGAAGTAAAATGGGTCAAATAATTGTTGATAAACATTTAGCCTCTTTTATGACACAGGATGTCAAATGAGAAAGTTGTGACTGACTTCCTGTCCTCTGTCTGTCTTTTACTCCCAGTTTGACTGAACCACAGCCAGTGGAAATCAGGGACTACACCTTTCAGGTAAACAACAGTCGATGATATTAATGAACACTGACCTCGTTTTATTCAAATGTGGCGCACATCAAACCCCACCAAAAATGTTCCTGGTCTAATCGAGACTTTCACTTCTTTGATTTGTTACCTGATTGTTTTTTGAGTACCGCCTAAAAACATTTGACATCGATAATTATTGGAACTGTTAAAAGAAACAGGGTGTGTGTACTTTTTTTTTTGAGTCTCTCAAGTCGTGCCAAAAGACCTGTTTGTCAAGACTTGAATCTTTAAAATAGCTAAGCTATGGGAACACAAACTTTAGAAAAGCACTTGCTCATGCTGGCTTGTGATTTGAAAGTCTTTTAGAGGTCCAGACGATCTTTTTACAGTTTCCTGTCTGCTGCTGGAAGAGCCAGACGGGTTTTCTCTTTGCTGGCCGAAGAATTTACATTAATAAGATTTGACGTGTGTGAGCTGACAACTGCTAACTGCAAACAGAGACGTGGTGTAGAAAATTATTGTTGTGTTATTTAGAGCAGAGTTCTTCAACCCTGTGCCTCCTGACCCACTGTCCTGCATGTTTTAGCTGTTTGTCTGCTTCAGCACACCTCATTCAAATTATTAAACTAGAGATTTAGCAATTTTCTTTTCAATAATGCCGTGTGAATTCAGAAAGCTGATAGGTTTATGCAGACAAAAAGGAAAAAAATGTACAAAATTTGAGCAATTTGTTGTAAAATAGCTGAAAAAGCTAAAAATAGCAGAAGCAGATGAAAGAAGGAGCTAAAAAAATCACAAAAGATAATTTAGCTTTTATCTATAAAGTAGCTTCAATTACAGAAAACAGCAGAAAGAAGCACAACAGATTTATTTAGCAGAATAGCTGAAAAGAGCAGAAATGTCTGAAAACAAATCACAGATATTAGCAAAAAATATTTTTGGCTATGACTTTTGGTATTTCAGCAGTTTATGCTTTTTAAGAAATTTAGCTTTTTAAGCTATATTTTTCTTGAAAGATTGGAATTATCTGTAAATCATTAAAACTCTTTTAAATGTTCATAAACCTTTACTGAACTTTTGTTCTGGTTCTGCTTTTTTAACTTTTGTGCTAATTTCAGCTTCTTTCAATGTTTTGCTAATTTTAGCTGTTTTCAGCACCTTTTATCTGTTTTAAAATTGTTTTTGCTAATATCAACTTTGATGTGCTTGTCTTGACTTATTACTGTTAATTTAAGCATTTTATGCTTGTTCAGCTTTATTCTGCTTTTTCAGCTACTCTTTAGCAATTTTTTGCTAAATTGAGCATCATTCAACTAAATCCATGTTTTGGTGGTCTTCTGCCCTTTTTTTTTTTTTTGCTTAGTTACATGCTCCTTCAGTTTTTAAATGCTAATCGCAGTTATTTTAGCTACTTTTAGGTTTTTTTCAGCTAATTTCCCATTTTGTGATAACTCCAGCTTCTTACTGCTCAATTCAGCAAACATGCTCTTTCACAGMTGATTTCCAGATTTCAAAATAAAAGTCAATTTTTCTGCAATTTTTCTGTCTTTTGTCTAAGTTTCACTTTTATTATTATTATTTTGTAATATTTTATTTTAAATTCACACTTTTTTGCTTCTTGCACCTTCTTTCTGGTAGTTTCATCTTTTTTCTGCTCTTTGTGCAACATTGCTTATAGCAGGAATATCCTGAAGAGGCTGAACATTTTTGATATATAAATTGTTGAAATAACACAAACTGAAGAGTAAATGTTTGTGTCTTTAACAGGTTAATGGACGAACATCACTGGACGCCTGTATAGAACCAGCCTGCGTCGGTCCGGTGCCACAGACTCTTCTGTTCCCGATCACAAAGGAGGAAGAAATCAGCGCAGTTCTGAACCATGAACTGGGGATTACCACGAACTTAACTCTTTCTCATGATGGCTTCTGCAAACCGAGGAGCTGGTGTGGACCTCTAACTGAAACAAAGGACATAAGGCAGAATATAAGCTTTGATAACCCGTCTGACCGCTCTGGAGCCATGCTATCGTCCACCATGGTGACGGTTCTCGCTCCTCCCTGGGGTAGCCGTCCAAGACGGACCAAAAGATTCGACGAGACCGACAACTCCTTTCTGCAGAATAATGAAAGCACTCACAACCAGCTTGGGTTTCACATCCCAAGGGGTGTCTCTCTTCAGGACGCCAGGAGGAACACGGTGGACTGGTCGACCAAAAGTGATCCTTCAAGCTTGGATTTTGAATCTAAACGTAAAATGACTCAGACTGTCTCTTTGGATTTAACAAGTCCTTCTCCCTCTCTGTCTCCCTGGTCACCCCTCCTGATTGACCAAAGCGACAGGAGTAGTCCACAAGCAGGCCAACAAGGACCCCAAGAACGACTGTCCTCTATGAATTCAAAACCGACAACGAGCACTTTGCTTCTGTCTATAAGGAGATCCAACATGAACTCAAATACGTCCTTCATCTTCCCAGAGGTCAGCTCCTCCCTGAGCGGTTCTCCAAACCATCAAAACGGAAAACTGCTCTCTCAAACCTCGTTCAATAATAACGAAGAGAGGCCGAGGTCCCTTCTCTCCCCGTCCTCCATTTCTTATAAAACAGAAACCGGGTCCATCCTTTCCCCGACAACCTCCAACTACAAAGACGGTTCCTTTACCCGTTCACCTCAGGCCAATCTCACGTCCTCAACTCAATCATTTCAGAGCAAAAACCCAGACGAGAGGCAACACAACAGCTCAAGTTACGACAACGCAAACCCAATGCCAGAAACGTCCATCTTCTCTCCCAGATCGTTTTCATACGATCACCCTGCCCTGGTAAAAACACGCTCCCTCCCGAGACGGACCACCCTGACCAACACCTCCTGGTGGAAACAGGTGTCCCAGGACGGCAGCGCTCCCCTCGTTCACAGCAACACAAAGGACAAGACGAACACAGACGACAGAAGACCGGTTAGTCAAAACTTCCCAGACAATAACAACTTGAAGGTTTGTAAAGGCAACATGAACCTGACTGTACAGATGCAGTCGCCTGAATCAAAAGGGATTAACAGGCAGCAGTATGACTCAGCTGTGGACAATAGAGAACCACAAAAAACTTACAGCATGCCCGATTGTTTGCCCACTTCTAAAATGAGCAGAGCCCCACCCCAAATTGCACTGAGGTACACCGTGGAGCTCAACAAAAGGGATGTTAGTAACACTTCATTTAATCCCAGGACTTTAAATCCACCCACAGATGGCAAATATAATGGTTCTCCATCCAAAACCAGCATCAGCCAAACATCGCCTCACAACACGGACTCACAAACGTCAGCTTTGTCTCATGACTTCAGCCAGCCTGCTCCTCAAACCGCTTCCAAAAACACGCTTTCTTTCCAGTCGACCCGCACACCAAGTTTCCCCAGCAAAGCCAACGTCACTCCTCTTGGCTTCGAAAGGAGCTACGTCTGTCTTCCCAAACCGTTCCGTTCCAAAACTGCATCCAGCCTGGTTTCCAAAGTCGAGCCTTTCCCCAGAACAAAGGGCAGCCCCGCGTCCACATCCCCTCACAGCCCCTCTGTTCCCGCCGACGCGACGTCTCCCACCTTTATCCCCGCTTCCTCTCTTCTAACTCCTCCCGYGACTCCAGGGAGCCTCAACGTGGAAGGCAAAGTGAAAAGCATCCTGACCAACAGCCCAGAAAATGAACCAAAGAAACCATCACCCAAGATGGAGAAAAAGAGGGAGCGGCGGGTAACGTGGGGGGACTCTGTGGACGTGCAGTGCTCAGAGTTGGACGCCGTGGAGAAGGCTTCTCAGGCCCAAACATCCCCCTCCGAACCCCCTCACAGTGACCTCTCTTTGCGGTCAGAAAGCGCAGAAGGGTGCACAACTTCTGTTTGCTCCCCTAACCCTAAGGCTTTCAGCAGGCAGGTGGGAAAACCAGAGAACCATCGCTCCCTATCGTCTGACGCTGTCGAGAAAAACAAACGTGTGACCGTCGATACGTTAAACCTGGACCAAGCGAGGAGGGGCTTGAATGTAGCCCGGCAGGAGAGGACCCTGTCGTGGGAGTCCGGCACAGTTCCGTCTCGTTCCTCGGCTCCTCTCTCCCTCCCGCCGGACTTTTCGAGCGGCCTCAAGGTTCGCTACAGCACCCCGCCTTACTCCACGTTGATGTCCAGCAGGCAGACGCAGGGAGAGAAGAAGGCCCCAACGTTTTCTCAGCGAAACTACACCCCTCAAACCTCCTCAAATAACGACCTGCACGTGGCGTTACCGACATCCAAATATCCTCTGACGCCCGTCAAACAGTACCCCGTGCAAAGAGCAAACGCCTTGCAAGACGGCTTAGCCCACAACCTTTCAGACACAGATAGAGTTAACAACAACCACATCAAGGACCAAGAACACACGAATAATCAGATCCAGCTTCTCGACAACAGAGTTCAGATCAGTTCAGAGTCTCTCTCTGGTGACGATGGGCACACCTCCTCTTCAATGTTTGTGACGGAGACGCTTGTTTACAGCGTTAAGTCCAAAGGAGATGCTGCCACTGCTGCTCTGAGGAACACCACACCTAAGTGTTTGCAACACGGCACGAGCACGTTAGTTTCTGTGGAGACCAAGTCGAGTCAGCAGTCAAACCCAGYGCTGGGTGACGAGGTTGACGACAAATCCACAGAGAGCCAGTCCTTCGATTGTGAAAGCAACAACAAAAGTGTGCTGAGCAAAAACAAATCCTCTTCAGTCGAGGTGAACGACGAGCAAAGCCAAAAGAGAGGCCGGGGTCCGCCRAAGAGGAGCGTCAGCACGCCCAGCTCCGCCATCAGCAGGTCCGAGTCAGAGAGGGTCTGCAAGGGTCCCAACAAAATGGACCAGATGTTCAACAAGCTGAAGCAAAAGTTCAAGCGGTCGGACGACGACTCTGCGTTCCCCTGGAGGTGGAGGCGAAACTCTCAAACGCCGTCTGTCAGTGGGTCGAGCGACGTCAGCGATAGCAGCGCCGACGGGACCAGGAGAGGCCAGGAGAAGAAGATGTTGAAGAATGTCGCAAAAACTGATGACGAAAAGAAGCCCCCAGAAAACAGATATGCCATCGTCCCCTCCCTGGCTTTTGAAGAAACAAAGGCGGATAAAGACTTCTCTGTTTGGTCTGAAAATTCAGCTAAAGACGAGCAAAACGCCTGCGAGGATCAAACATCTAAAAGTCAGGTTCACCTGACGGTGCACAGCCCAGTAAACCCGTTCATCCCGGGTTCAGATCCCATTTCTCCTGCTTATACGAGTCAGTGCAGGAAGTCTACCCGCAGYCCCAGGAGCCCCTTCTCCCCGTACTCCTCCCTGTCCCCCGTTTCCCCCGTTTCCCCCTTTTCCTCTCCGGATGTGGTGGATGATGTGTTTTACAGCCCGAAGCTGCACCGCCGCAGGGAACCCTCTCCATGYGAGCCCAGAGAAGAGATCAGCCTCGAGGGCTCGAGGAGGAGGCGGGCCGCCACGGGTCCGCCCAGCCTGAGCCCCGGGCCRGACGCAGAACACCTCCCGTCCTCGTACGCCGACTTAAAGTACGGCATCGAGCCCGGGAAGTCATTTTCCGTCAGCTCCGTCCTCTCCAGCCGACCCTCGAGGCCCGGGCGCATTTCCACCGGATCCAGGTTCATGAGCGTGGGCGACCTCTCCCAGTCCACTTTGACCTGCGCAGGCGGCGCCAACAAACCGTATCAGGGCTCCRCCGCGCCCGATTGGTCGGGGGACTTTTGTTCCCTGCCTCTCTACGACCATCAGGTGTCAGATTACCTCTGCGACTCCAGCAAGATGCGATCCAGGTCTCTGCCTCGATCCCTGACCCGGCGCCTGGCCAACTGGAGCTCAGGAGCCCCCCAGTCCATGGCCGCCACCCCCACAAACCAAGCACGTCTCCGCACCCCCAGCAGTAACATCTGCCAGYCGGAGTGGGACGCAGAGAGTCCCCCGACCCCTCCTCCGACGCCTCCCCTGTCGCCGGTCTCCAGGCGCATGTCCAGACCCCCCAGCCTCTCCCCTCCCGCAGACAGCCCGTCCTCCAGAGGACACCTGCCCTCCCGGGGCTACCGGTCCAGCCTCAGCACCTTCGACGAGTCCTCGGACAGCAGCTCGGACACCACCACGGACGACGAGTATTACTTAGAGGAAGGAAAAGAGACGGAGCTGTGAGGGCGGGAAAAATACAACCCGTTCAGGACGTAAAGCAGAAACTGGTTCACCGGACGGGACGGTTCTCTGCAGCTCCATTTTGCTTTCCGAAAGTTTGATCTGTTTAACACTGGATGTACAGAACGCTGCACGGCTGCAGACATGTAATTTATTAACWATGTTCAGTCACAGTTTTGTTTTCCTGCATGGTCGAAGTTAAATGTGTGGCAGTTTTAAAGAACAAAGCACTCTGTAAAGTTTAGCATTTCATCCTGCCGGGTGACGTAGATGTTGTTTTCTGTTTCTTCACTGCGCGTGAAAATCAAAGGGAACGTTGTCTTAACGGCTTTTTCTGTAAGAGAAAAGAAAATCTACACCAGAATGAAACATAATCACAAAGAAAAAAAAAAAGCTTTATGGCAGTGCCTGCTCCTATTTGCACAGTGACAATCCTAAATCTTAATATATCGATTTTATAAATAAAGCTTAGATTTTTCTAACAGCAGCTCGCAGTTTTGTGGGTTTTTTCCTATTTGTGTTTACGAGACCATAAAAGGTGTTAATTTGAGGAGGAAGTTAAAAGAAGTGACCCTCCAGGCCACGTTAGCKTGTCGGGTTTTTCCATATTTATTATTGTGCTTTTAGATGCCGTGTCCTCTTTGTTGTTCTGTAGGTTCGGCTGTTGACCCGCCTGACTAAACAAAGATTCACATCTTCTTTTGTGTTTTTACTTTCACAACGAGGCGACACATTCAGCTCGGGACTATTACCGGTAAGCATGACATCATCAGGGAAGGGTTTCACGTGTGTCATCATCTTACAGCGCAGTGCAAAGAATTCAGGACCTCGTTTCTTTATATTTAGCTCCTGATGAGGCAAATGTTTGTGTAGCTAAAGTTCTTCTTTAGACTTCAGCTGATTTACATGAAAACATTTCTCTCAGCCCGTGTTGTTTTTCAGTTATTTGCATTTTTGTGGCAAAAAATCCAATTTCTGGTCTACTTGTTTTTTTTTTTTTACACTTTGTTAATAACAGATTTGACTGAAGAAAGGAAAAAAATGAGCCTTTGTATGGAGCTAATTTGKGGACATAAAGTTTGCTAAAAATAATTTGAAGCTAAAAAAAAGCTTTGAAACATAAAACTGGAAAAAAGACTTGTATGGAACC
>NW_013952866.1:250730-265784 GCF_001266775.1 Austrofundulus limnaeus | reverse complement strand
AAACTTATGAAGCCAAATTGGGAGCATAAAGTTTGGTAGAAAAATTATTTGAAATGGAAAAACAAGATTAAAACTGAAAAATAAAGATAAAAGGAAGGATTAGTATGGAATCAATTTTGTGACATAAACCAGTTAACATGCAGGCCTAACATTCCATAAAACCCCTCAAAAAACAAACACAAATTAAATGAAGTGCTGCTCTTGAACCCTCAGGGGTGTCGAACTCGTTTTCACCGAGGGCCACATGAGCGTTGTGGTGGCCCTCGAAGGGCCAGCTGTAGTTAACTTTGATGWTTCCTGTTTAACTTTGACTAAACAGAGTTTTAACTCGTCCTCTTTTAAACACTGATAAGAACCAAGTGTATGACTGACTAAATCTGAAATAAATACAGAAATATTATTAAAAGTAAAACCAATAATAAAGTTTTTATCACTGATGAGTTTCTAGCTGCATTAAGGCAGATTAATTTATGGTTGCTGCTGACTTTAAAGCAGCTTATTTTCAGACATTAATTCTGTGCTATCCAAATAAATAGCCCTCCTGGAGGGCCACAGTTTGACACGTGCTTTAATTCACAAACTTGGATCTCTTTTTAAAGYTAATAATCTGATTTTTTAACTTCAGCAGTCATATTTTTTGTGACTGTAACTAGTATTTAGTTATTGAAGTTACATAAAAATCAATATTTTTTTCTCCCTAAATTTTTATTTTAAAATCTCACAAAACATTAAAGGAGGAAACAATATATTAGACTAAAATATAGATTCCCAACTATTACCAGTTCAAATTTGGTAACAGCATGAAAATGAATATTTGAGACTTAATATACAATTCAGCATGTCCCATTGATTAATATATCCAACATATGTCCAAACTGGACACTTTTATCTAAACATTAATTTCTAAATGCTTCAACACAGAGCACACTGACAGCTCATGTGAAAGATAAAAAACACACAAATCACATTCTATCATCCATATTTACCCGCGGCATGATTAAAATACAAAATAAAATATTCAGCTACATTAATATCAGCAAATCTCCACCAACAAACAGCCAAAACACAACAAAAAACAAATATATCCCTACATTTTTCAAAGCATAAACATTCCATACAGCTTAAAAAAACACCTGCAGCAAAAAAAATATATGTTTTCTACTTACTTTGAGGCATATTTGTCCTCAATTACTGACGAAAAACGATTCAAAATGGCGACAGGAAGTGGTACGTACGTTCCTTTTAGCACTTTTCCTGGCATCAAAAATCCCTCTTCCTTGTCTTGAAGCTCTCAGATGACTTCATAAAAAATATATTTCCTCTTTAACAGCCTGTTTAGTCAGCTAACTGTCCAAAAACTGCTTTAAAACCCATGTTTTCTATGTCCGTTCTCACCACTAGGGGGAGAAAGTGGATAACACATCACAAATCTTGTTTCCCACCCCCCAAAACTATTTTTCAAATAAAAGGTAAGGTGATTGGCTACAGCTGTGAGGTGAGAATGAAGCTCAGAGCTGATTGGCCGATTCTACAGTCAATCCAGCACATGTGCTGTGGGCGGGACATGAGGAGCTTTGTCACACATTTTGGGCTCTGTAGATGAACTCGGTTGGTCAAATGAGGTGTCAATCAAAAGAGGCGGGTCTAGACGACCATTTTGACATTACCGTAAAAGCCGTGCAGGACGTTTTAAAGTGAAACAAAAGTAAATGCAGAACACAGGTGTTCTGTGTTCTGCCCGTTAACAAAATTTGAATCTGAAAAAAAAAATTGAATTTGAAAAAAAAAGGGTTAAAACTAAAAAAGTTGAAATTGAAAAAGATTCGAAACTGAAAAACAATTTTGAATTTGTAAAACAATATTTGAAACTGAGGGGAAAAAATAAACTTTTCAAATTCTTGTTTTTTTATTATTCAGTTTCAAACTTTTTTCCCTGTTTTTCAAAGCAGCTGGACAAAATATTCACAGCTGTTGCGTTCAGGAACCGTTGGAACTGAAAATGTCTAAAAAAATCAGATTTTCTATTTTTGTGATTAGCTTTAAAAAATGCTTAACTGATATAAACTGCTTTTGTCGACAAGACACAAATTTATGAGGAAATAATACGACATTGACAACCAGCTGTCAATGATTACAAAACCCTTGTCCTCTGAGGCTCCGCCCCCACGCCAAAACAGGAACAGAAGTTTGAAACTAAAAAATAAAATAAATCTTTGCATCCAACAGGAGTTTTTAACTTTTTTCCAGTTTTTATTTTTTAATAAACTTTATGGCACTAATGTAGCTCCATACTTTGGTCCCACTGATGGCTGTTTTCACTTTCTGACATGTTCCTTATCTGAGCCGCCATGTTTTTCATCAGAAACATGAACCACAGCTTCCATTGTTGTGGCTTTTTTGTTTAGATTAAATCTGATAAAAGCTGAAGCTGTAAGTTRGCAGGAAACACTTCAAATTGTTTTATTTTGGTGAATCAGTTCAATACGTAACTGGTGGAAAACTGTTAGTTAATATTAAGACATTTGAGAACAATTGGTGAGATTATACATAAATTTAGTAAATATTAAATACAATAAAAAAATAAAGGCCTAGCACTCCTTGAATCTGAATTATCACTTAATGTTTTATTTTCTTTTGGTCAAATCTCGACCGTGAAACTTTTAAGCTTATATCAGTCAGTCTTCAGAGACAGTAAGCGTGACTTCCTGTTTGTTTGAACTGGTTTAATTGACATGAAAACAGGCTTAGAGATTAACTGCATCACATGAATCATCAGTGCTGTCAGACATTATATCAGGTTATTCAGTGATAAAGTTTAACAGACTAAAGTGCAACAAAATAAAAGCTCAKCGGAGAAAATTGTCGACCTCCATGCTTCCTTTTTAAGGTTTCACAACAAAGAAAGTCAAATATCCACTCATACGTATTTACAGTTTCATGAAACTAAACAAAAACATTATTAAGAATAAAAAATGTGTCTTTGTGGAAGAATATTGAAGTTAATTTGGCTCTGCTCCCTCATCGGGCMGTTCTCTGGCGTCGTTAAAAACATTCAGGAGAAACACGAGCCTCGTTAGCTCCAACAAAAGTGGCCGATTTTTTAGCTGATTCAGCTGCAGCTTGTTGGTGATCTAACAGCCGAGACATAAAGAGGTATTACATTAAGTTAGTTTAAAAAAAACACAGAGAAAATAAAAACTAAACGAGCCCTTCACTGCGCCTCAAAAACATGCAGACAGGAATGTTTACCTGATGACATCAGATTGTTTCAAACAAAAACATATAAATATTTCTGGCTCCGGGCCAGATTTTTTATTTAAATATTATTAAAATCAGTCATGAAAACAATAAATGTCACCCTCTGTCAGGTATTTCATGTTTCAGGACAAAAATAAAACCAGAATGTCAAAAAAATTAATTAAAAGCTGCAATTAGATAAGCTTAAACCACAGCTACAGGTTTAATTAGCAAAACTATAGCAACAGCTAAAATCAGTAAAACCATAACTCAAATTTAGATTTTGCAAAAATGTTTTGAGTAGTAGCTAAAGGCTAAAATTAGAAAAACTGATGCTACAAGCAATAATGAACAAAAGAGTAGCTAAAAGGGGCAGCAAAAAGCTTAAATAGGCAAACCTGCAGCTAAATGCTATAATTATCCAAACTTGCTAAAATTAGCAAAACAGTAGCTAAAAGGTAAAACTGCATCTAAAAGAAAGCATTAGCTTAGCTGTTGCTAAATTTGACAAAACAGAAGCTAAAAGCAAACATTAACAAAACAGCTAGAAGCTCAAATTTGCAAAACCACAGCAAAATGTCTAAATGAGAAAAACTGCAACTAATAACTAAAATTTACTTGCTAAACTTGGCAGAACAGTAGAAAACAGCTAAAATTAGCAGAATTTTTACTACGAGCAAAAGTCAAAACAGTAGCTAAAACCCCAAATTTGCTAAAATATAGCAAACTTAAAATGAGAAAAAAAAACCACAACAATTAGACAAAATTAGCCAAACTGGCTAAAATTAGCAGAAGAGTGGCACACAGCTAAAACTAGCTGAACAGATGCAACAAGCAAAAGTTAACAAAACAGTAGCTAAAAGCTCAAATCAGCAAAACTGCAGCTAAAACTTCAAACTAGCCACATTTGCTAAAACTAGCAAAACAATAACAAACAGCTTAAATTAACATGAATGATGCTACAAACATAAGTGAACAAAGGGAGTAGCTAAAAGCTCAAATTTGCTACACCATAGCAATACGCTTAAATGGGCAAAACTGCAGCTAAAAGCCCAAATTAGCCAAACTGTTGCTAAAACGATCAGCTGTTTTAAAGTGCCTGTGACATCAAATTTTTGTAATAAACATGAACGTGTTTTTGGAAAGACAACATTTATAACATACTGCAAAACAAATTTCACGTCGCTGAGATGAACAGTTGTTGAGATATTTACATGTGAAGAAACAGGAAGTGATGTCAGAGGGGAATGTCTGCATGTAAACAGAGCGTTGTTACAAAAACAACAGACTGTAGAGGAGAATCTGATGTTTCTTTAGATTATTTTAGTTACTATCAAAGAGAGACGAAGAAGAGTTAAAGTTTAAATAATTTAGTTTTAATAAACACAGACCAGAGAGTTTATTTTATTAAAGAGTTCCCCTTTGATGTCACTTCCTGTTTCACTTTGGCAGAACCAAATTTAAAAGAAAATAGGCCAATTATGGGACAAAGTGGGTAAAATCATGTGTACTATGCCAATTTTCTTAAGTATAAAGATGCTTTCTTTGACYTTTTGTATTTGAAGGATARAAATGTCACAGGAACTTTAAAAGTTTTCCTCTTGTGATAAATTATTCTCTGTATAACAACCTTTGACCTCTCCCTGACAGGTGACCTTTKACCTCTCCCTGACTGGTGACCTTTGACCTCTCCCTGACAGGTGACCTTTGACCTCTCCCTGACYTCTCCCTGACAGACGCTCCTCTGAGGTCATGGCTGATGTCTTCCCCTCCTGTCGCTGTGCTAAAACACACCTGTAGCGTTTCTGGAGGCGTTCCCACAGACGAGCATCTGTTGGGTKTTTCTTTCTACACTTCAGGTTAAATCTGAACTATGAGAAATAAAAATCAGAGGGTTTTAAATYAGTCCTGACTCATAAAACCTCAGGAGTTCACAGAGGGTCAACGTCTCATGACTTCATGATTTTTACATTTTTAGAGTTTGGACAAATTTATTATTTAAAAAAAAAAAAAACCAACGTATAACTGAAAGTGCTCATTTCCAGCTGCATAGCGTGCTGCGAGGGTCGGCTCCAAACAGAGTATTTACACCACGTTAGGACAGGTGAGTGGACGAGCTCAGGTAAATCAAACAAACAGGAAGTAGTGTTCGAGCAGCGTGGAGGATGGAGGGAGGCGTGCAGCGCTGTGTGTGTGTGTGTGTGCTGGTGTGTAACAGGAAGGTGGAGGTTTCAGGTGTTCGTGTCGACACCTGAACAGAGCGGCAGGATGTGAGGTCGGAGGCGGCGCCGCCTGGAATGATGAGAGGATGATATGTTCAGCAGGTTAGCAGCCCTTTAACCCTTCTAGTCTCTGTGTCGCTCTCCTCCCGCTCCTTCAGGTCTCTGGGTTGGGCGTGGCCAGCAGCGGCACGTTGTCCCTCCTCCTGCGGCCCAGCGGCGGGCGGCGGTACTGCTCGCCGTCGGCCAGCGTCTGCGGCAGCGGCTTCCTCTTGCTCTCGGGCAGCAGCAGGATGGAGAGCACGGCCAGCAGGGCCAGCGAGGAGTAGATGACGTGGTGCAGGAAGTAGCCGTAGTGGTTCCGCAGGTCCATGATGGGGGAGCTGAGGCGGCCCACGCAGCCCAGGGCGAGCACGGCGCCGACGCCGCTGCCCCTGCGGGGTGTGGGGAGAAACGACGTTTTCAGCAGCGTTAAATAAAAACCTGAGCCGTGCTGGCGTCAGCTGCTCCTGTTACCTGATGAYGGTGGGCATGACCTCCGCCGTGAAGAGGATGCAGAGCGACGCCGTGGCCTGGGAGGAGAAGAGCCCGAGTACCGAGAACACCGTGATGGCCGCCTCGCTGAGATCTAACAGGAAGAGGAGCAAAAATCAACACGGCGTGTGTTTTTATCCGCCTGCAGCTTCAGATCTAACCAGGCTGTCATGACGTCACTCCGCCACCAGGGGGAGACAGAGACCRAGAGCTGGTGGTGCAAAAACCAGGAGGTCAGACTTTCCATTCATTTTCAACTCAGCAGRTGACTGAGTGAATAATTCATATATCAAAATGTTCAGCTACTTCAGGACATTCCAGCTATGAYTTTAGGTATTTCAGTCATTTTTACTTTTTTAGCTATTTCACTTTTTCGGCCACATTTTTCCCTATTAATAATGAATAGAGCCCTTTAAAACCCTTCAAAATGTTTATAAATCTTTGCACATTTTGTTCTGGTTCAGCTCTTTTTAACTTCCTTGTGCTATATTTAGCTTCTGTTATTGCTAACTTTAGCTTTTTTCTGTTAGTTCTTGCTAAAATTCTCCTCCTTTCTGCTATTCTTCTGCTWGATTGTACATTTTTGTGCTTCCAGCTTCTCTTTGCTAATTTGAGCATCCATTGCTTATTTCGGCTGCTCKCTGCTTATTTCAGCTGTTTGCAGCAGTTTTAGCTACTGTTCAGCTGTTATTAGCTAAAATTGTTTTTTAAGCTACATTCACATTTTGGGGGCCATTTTAGCTTCTTTCTGCAAAGTTCTGCAAACGTGCTCCTACTTCTTTAGGCTAAAATCAGCACTTTCAGCTACATTTTAGCCATACTGATGCACATTTCGGCTGTTTTAGCTACAATTAGCAACTTCATTGTACTTTCATTCTTYTTGCCTGCTTATTTAACTTTTTTACACCACTTTCATCATCTGAAAACTAATTTTATCTTCTGTCTTCTACCTTTAGTTTCTTATTAAGCTAATTTTAGCTTTTTTCCCTGCTAATTCTTGCTAAAATTCTCCTCCTTTCTACTATTCTTCTGCTAGATTGTACTTTTTTGTGCTTCCGGCTCCTCTTTTCTAATTTGAGCATCCTTTGCTTCTTTCAGCTGCTCTCTGCTTTTTTCAGCTGTTTAGTAACGTTTTAGCTACTGTTCAGCTGTTATTAGCTAAATTTGTTTTTTAAGCTACATTCACATTTTGGGGGCCATTTTAGCTTCTTTCTGCTAAGTTCTGCAAACGTGCTCCTTCTGCTTATTTAACCTAAATTCAGCATTTTCGGCTACATTTTAGCCATACTGATGCATATTTCGGCTGTTTTAGCTACAATTAGCGACTTCTTTGTAGTTTCATTCTTTTTGCCTGCTTATTTAGCTTTCGTTACACCACTTTCACTTCTGTAAACTAATTTTAACTTGTGTGTGCTACCTTTAGTTTAAGCTAATTTTAGCTTCTTTCTGCTAATTTGAGCTTTTCAAGCTTCAAATGAACTTGTATTAAACTTTAACTTTCAGCTAAAGTTTTCAGCTCACTAGCATTCATGCCATTCCTCTAGTAAACTTTGAGAATTTAAAAACATTAAACCTGCTTACACTCCATGAGGCCCAGGAGGATCAGAGACGCCAGGCCCGTCATCGTCATGGACAGCAGCAGGATGCCACGGCGTCCGCACCTGTCCACCACGGCCCAGAGCAGCAGCCAGGCTCCGCCCCCCGCGCACACAGACAGCAGGTACGTCCAGTAGAAGCTGGGGGCGGAGCCTCGGACGTCCCCTCGGAAGGAGCTGTAGCAGTGGCTGATGCCGTGGGAAATGAAGCTGAGGAGAGACAGGAAGCTGAGCGAGGGCGACAGGAAGTGAGACGCGGCGGCGGCTCGGGACTTACGAGGTGAAGCCGAGCACGCACAGGTTCTTCCAGATGTTCCTGCTGTGGAAGAGCTCAGGGAAGGACAGGTGGGGGCGCGAGGAGGGGGCCGGCTCCGAGTCCAGCTCTGCAGGAAACAAGAGACAAAACACTTTAGCTTTTAGCTGCTGTTCTGCTGCTTTTAGCTTTGCCCTGCTCACTTTAACTCTTAGCTTATTAGCTAAGTTTACCTTTTGCAAAATATATTTCAATATAAATAACTACTTTGTATTCTTTACAAAGTTTGTCTCTTTAGAATCTATTTTATTCTTCCTTTTTTAATTTTTGCTTTTAGCTACTTTCATGTCTGTTTAGCTATTAATCATTGTTTTAAACAGGTTTATGTTTTGTTTGGCTAATTTCAACTTCTGACCTTGGTAACAGTTTTAACTTTTAGCTTTTTAGCTACTTTTAGCTTTCAGTTACTGTTCTTGAAGTTTTACCGTTTGTTTTGCTAATTTTAGCTTTTATCATTTCTTTACCCAAGTTTAACTTTTAGCTGTTTGGCTAATTGTCACTTTTAGCAATGTTAGGCTTCAAGCTTTTAGCTTCTGTTTTGTTAATTTGGAAGTTTATTTTGTTTACTTAGCTTTAAGTTTTAGCAGTTTAACTACATTTAGCTTTTAGCTACTATTTTGAGATGTTTAGTTTATAACCTTCATATTTTAACCTAGCTTTAGCATTTAACATTTTAGCTCATTTTAGCATTTATCATTTAAGTCCATTTTAACTTTTAGCTGTTTAGCTAAGTTTAACTTTTATTTTAGATTCAGCTAGGTTTAATTTTAGCTGTTTAGCTCATTTTAGCKTTTATTTTTTGCTTAACTAGGTTAACTGTAAGCTGCTTAGCCAATTCTAGCTTTTAGCTACTGTTTTGAGAGGGTTGTCCTATAACCTTCATATTTTGTTAACCTAGCTTTAGCATTTAACAATTTAGCTAATTTTAGCTTTTATCATTTAAGTCCATTTTAACTTTTAGCTGTTTAGCTAAGTTTAACTTTTAAATTGCATTAATCTAGGTTTAATTTTAGCTGTTTAACTCATTTTAGCTTTTATTTTTTGCTTAACTAGGTTAACTGCAAGCTGCTTAGCCAATTCTAGCTTTTAGCTTTTAGAAATTGTTTTGCTTGTTTTAGCTTTTTTTAATCTTTTCTTCACTTTGCTTTATTTTCAGCAATATAGCTTATAGTAGCTTTTATTATTTAACTACATTTTAGTTTTAACTGTTAACTAAGTTTAGCTTTTACCCTCGGTTTTTTCAGAGTTACTGGAAAGCTGCTTAGCTAATTTTTAGATTTTAGTTACTGATTAGCTAGTTTTAGCTTCATAAATCATTTAGCTTGTATTTAGCTAATTTAAACTTATCTGTTCAGCTAATTTCAGCTGCTGTAAGTTTGAGACTTTTTCCATTGAAATGAATGAAAAACTGTTGAAATCTTTAAAATCTAAATCAAACTTTCTTGATTTTGAGCTCTGAAGGTAATTTTGTCTGCAGTTTRTTTGTTGACAAAACATCTGGATTAAAGTGAGTCGGGTTGTTTGTGGTGGGAACTCCTCACACCCAAACACACATGTTTACATGTAAACAAAGTTTCTACAGCTGCAGCAGGATTTCATTCTTTGTTTTTTAGTTTAGCCTCAGAGCAGCTTTTCTCTGTGAACACACCTGTTCTCTGTGAGCACACCTGTTCTCTGGGAACACACCTGTTCTCTGGGAACACACCTGTTCTCTGGGAACACACCTGTTCTCTGTGAACACACCTGTTCTCTGTGAACACATCTGTTCTCTGGGAACACACCTGTTCTCTGGGAACACACCTGTTCTCTGGGAACACACCTGTGAAGCTCTCGTCGTCTCTCACGTCTCTGCTGGAGTTTCTTCTCTCGCTGAACGCGCTTGTGTCCACAGACCGCTCCGACAGGAGGAGCCAGCGAGGAGATTCAGGAAACACACCTGGAACGCTGCAAGTGAGGAAATAAAGGGTCAAACACCTGGAAGCTGCAGGTCACAGATTATTTAATATTATTTAAAAACTCCGACACTAAACACAAACAAAGAGGCATTTTGTACCCGTAGCTGAGGAACAGAGCTAAAGGAGTGGCTCCGGCCCCCAGCAGACCCCTCCAGGACTGACAGCCGAGGGCCACGGCCAGCAGCAGCAGCTCTCCAGCCACGGTCATCAGCCCGGCCAGCATGGTCACCACCAGCCTGAGAGACGGCTCACAGAGCTCCAGACCTGCCAGGTCCAACAGGAAGTTCTGCTTTAGTCACGTTTACCTCACCTGTTAGCACTATGCTACATGTTTACCTCACCTGTTAGTACTAAACTACATGTTTACCGCCACCTGTTAGCACTATGCTACATGTTTACCTCCACCTGTTAGTGTTACACTACATGTTTACCTCACCTGTTAGCACTATGCTACGTTTACCGCCACCTGTTAGCACTATGCTACACATTTACCTCACCTGTTAGCACTACGCTACACATTTACCTCACTTGTTAGCACTATGCTACATGTTTACCACACCTGTTAGCATTATGCTACATGTTTACCTCACCTGTTAGCACTATGCTACATGTTTACCTCACCTGTTAGCACTAAGCTACATGTTTACCTCACCTGTTAGCACTACGCTACATGTTTACCGCCACCTGTTAGCACTATGCTACATGTTTACCTCACCTGTTAGCACTATGCTACATGTTTACCTCCACCTGTTAGTGTTACACTACATGTTTACCTCACGGTTAGCACTATGCTACATGTTTACCGCCACCTGTTATTGCTTTACTACATGTTTACCTCACCTGTTAGCACTATGCTATATGTTTACCTCCACCTGTTAGTGTTACACTACATGTTTACCTCACCCGTTAGCACTATGCTACATGTTTACCACCACCTTTTAGCACTATGCTACACATTTATCTCACCTGTTAGCACTATGCTACACATTTACCTCACCTGTTAGCACTATGCTACACGTTTACCTCACCTGTTAGCACTACGCTACATGTTTAACTCACCTGTTAGCACTACGCTACATGTTTACCGCCACCTGTTAGCACTATACTACATGTTTACCGCCACCTGTTAGCGCTATACTACATGTTACCTCACCTGTTAGCACTATGCTACATGTTTACCACCACCTTTTAGCACTATGCTACACATTTATCTCACCTCTTAGCACTACGCTACACATTTACCTCACCTGTTAGCACTATGCTACATGTTTACCTCCACCTGTTAGTGTTACACTACATGTTTACCTCACCTGTTAGCACTAAGCTACACGTTTACCACCACCTTTTAGCACTATGCTACACATTTATCTCACCTCTTAGCACTACGCTACACATTTACCTCACCTGTTAGCATTAYGCTACATGTTTACTTCGCCTGTTAGCACTATGCTACACATTTATCTGCATCTGTTAGCACTATGCTACATGTTGACCTCACCTGTTAGCACTATGCTAAATGTTTACCACCACCTGTTAGCATTACGCTACACATTTACCTTCATCTGTTAGCACTATGCTACATGTTGACCTCACCTGTTAGAACTATGCTACATGTTGACCTCACCTGTTAGCACTATACTACATGTTGACCTCACCTGATAGCAGTATGCTACATGTTGAACTCACCTGTTAGCACTATGCTACATGTTGAACTCACATGTTAGCACTATGCTACATGTTGACCTCACCTGTTAGCACTATGCTACATGTTGACGTCACCTGTTAGCACTATGCTACACATGTTTACCTCACCTGTTAACATTACGCTACATGTTTACCTCCACCTGTTAGCACTACGCTACACAGAAACACTCACGCATGATGTAGAGAGTCAGGTAGACTCCTGCACTGGCAGCAGCCAGGCAGAAACGCATGACGATGAAGATGGACGGGTACGGAGACACGCACACCAGAACCCCRAAGACGACCGACAGGGTCAGAGAGGTCAGCAGGGTCTTGGACCTGCCCAGCCTGCAGAGACACAGAAGAGATGGAGCAGGTAGAACTTTAGCTATGAAATAAAAACAGCTGAAAGATCGTTTAATATCTGCTAAAGTAGGGTTGGGCAATATTGGCAAAAAAATTAATCACGATTAACTGTGGTATTTAGCCGAAAACGATTAATTTGACAATTAATCCCACAGAGAATAGCAAAAAGTATCAAAAGGCTAGGTAACTGCTAAATGTAGCAACAGGCTAGCTAAAACCTACACGTAGCAAAAGGCTAGCTAAAACCTGCACGTAGGAAAAGGCTAGCTGTAAGCTGCAGGACCCTAGCAAAAGACTAGCAAGACATGAGAAAGGCTAAAAGTATTAAAAGGCTAACTAAAGCTAAATGTAGCAAAAGCCAAGCTAAAGTCTAAATAAAGCAAAAGGGTAACTAAAAGGAGCAGGAAACCTGGGAAAGGCTAAACGTATTATGAAAGCTCAAGAACCCTAACTAAAGGCTGAACAAACTAAAGGCTAGCTAAAAGCTAAATGTACTGTAAGACTAGCTAAATGCTAGCTGAAAAAACAAAAGGCTAACTAAGATCTAAAAGGTAACTAAAAGCTAAAAATAGCGGTGGGTAAAAGTAGAAAAATGATAACTAGAAGCTAACATGTACCAAGAAGCTACAAAATGAGCTGTAAATTCTAAATCTGTTCAGCTTTTTGAAACCTGGATCAGGTTAAACTGACGAGCCGAGGTCAAAACTTTACCTGTCAGCCGCGAAGCCCAAACAGAGGCAGCCAATCAGGACACCCAGGATGAAACACACCTCCTCCACCGGGACCAACCAGTACCGACCGCACACCAGATCCCACTGGAGACACAAAGRGACGTCTCAGCTACCACCACTCCAAATCTCAGGCCAATAAATGTAAATCTGACTGAACTGAGTGTTGATTAAAGTACCTGTGACATGCCTATCCTTCAAATACAAAAAGTCAAAGAAAACATCTCTTTATATTTAGGAAAATTGGCCTAAAACATAATTTATCAAATTTTGTCATATTTTCCTTTGAACTTGGCTCAGCTAAAGTGAAACAGGAAGTGACATCAAAGGGGAACTCTTTAAAAAAGAAAACTCCCTGGTCTTTGTTTATAAAAACAATATTTTTTAAACTCTGACTCTCTTATAGAGACTAAAATTATCTAAAGAAACAGAAAATCCCCTRYTGTCTGTGTTGTTAGCCGTKTGTAGCAATGCTCTGTTCACATGCAGGCATTCCCCTTTGACATCACTTCCTGTTACTTCACATGTAAATATCTTAACAACTGTTCATCTCAGTGGTGTGGAATTGCATCTGCAATATGTTATCATTATCTTTCCAAAAGTGCATCCTTATTTTTCAGAAAAATTTGATGTCAAAGACACTTTAATGTCGATCCGCCATCTTGAACTGGATCGGATCGTAGGTGAACACTCAATCATAAAAACCATTGGTAAAACCATTSAGTGGTTTGAAAACCTGCTTAAATTCCAACAGAGCAGAAAACACAAAAGGGGTGAATATTTTCACATCATGAGACAAACACCAGAGCCACCGAGTCAGCACTTTGATTTAGAAAAGGATTAAAAGAAAACATAAATTCTGAGTTTTAATCCCATTAAGCCACTGAGCTGCATCCGAGAGGAACCATTTCAACGATCCCTCTGGGGGTGAGGGAGTGGCGTCAGCTGGTCCTGTCGCTGAGAAACAGAACCACAACAGAGCCGGTCAGAAACCTGGAATGAACACAGACGGGTTCTAAAACTCCCCTGACCGGTCGGGCCGGATCCGCTTCCTTCTGGTTCGTGGATTTGAGACGCAACAGAAACCAGCAGCCGAAAGAACCGAGAATCTTTTAACAGACATCGATTGTTTCCATAACACAAACAACGTTCAGAAAGCAGGAAAAGCTGTTGTCCTCTTAAAGAAGTGAAGCAGCGGCAGATGCTCTCGCTCATCACCTCCGGCCTGCAGCAAAACCAGCACAGAGTACAGTTACCCATAATGCACAGCAAAACAACCACGACACATCAGCAYAAACAGCTGTCAGGCACGGTGGTGGAAGGGTGATGATCTGTCAYTGAGTTGATCACAAACAGCTGAAGCTTGGACCTAACCGGGTCGTGATGCAACAAAACCACAAACYCAGCAGCTCGTCTATAAAAATCCACAYATTTCCTTCGACGATGTCGCTAACGAACCAAAGARCAAATAWCTGCGAGTGCTAATAATGGCAGCGGTAGCTAACAGTAGCACTTCCTGCGCAGCCTGGGACACTTCCTGCAAGAGCGTCACAATAATTCTGCACAAGTAAATCTCTAGAAATTCAATTCAGTTCAAAACTATATATATATATATATATAAATCAGTGTTTGCACAAAACCGTTATAAAGATTAAACTCTATAAACAYTCAAAAACACAAATTTATAAAAAGTTAATTTGACCTTCATACGAAATTAAATAAATAAATCACAACTAAAGCTGTGAAGCTGAAAGTAAAGCACACTTAATTTACTCCTTTAAAACATTGGATTATAGAACATATCGATTTTAATTCAAATTGGGTAAGAAACGAGCATTAGCGTCGGGCTAATTAGCTGCTAACATACAGTTTAAAGTCCATAGAAAAATGCTAGCATAATGCTAATCTCTCCAGAACACTCAAGCAGGAAAAACACATTTTCTCTTTAATTTACGACACAAAAATTAATCTCCAGTTACATAAATGCTTAATGTTACAATAACAAACAGCTTACCACGTTGGGTAACGTATTTAACTGTAAATATATGAGTTTTTTCTTTTTAATGTTTGCTTCTTTTATTGGAAACAAAGTCAATTCTGGTTCCACAAAAAGTCCTTCAGAATAAACATAAACAACCTATAGAGCCCCCTAGTAGAATGGAGGGAGTCAATCCAACAACCCAACTTGACCAAAGACACATTAAACCTTTATCCCTTTTTCAAAATAAAACAACAAAGTGAACAAATAGAAACTTTTATCTGGGAAAGAAAGAAGAACTGACATATATAAACAGTACATTAACAGAAGCTCCAACCCCCCAAATGTTGGTACCCACTGATTTAAAGGGGCAATATTATGTTTCTCAGTAATATATTTAAATACTATATCATAATAAAGTATCTATGTCACCTTCAGTTGTTATT
>NW_013952866.1:248548-250330 GCF_001266775.1 Austrofundulus limnaeus | reverse complement strand
CTAATGTTGAGAGCTCAGCAGACAGTTAGGTTTCACTTTCACCCGAGAGCCTGCAGGAGTGATGGGCGGGGTGTGTGGGGAGGGGGGAGGGGAGGAGGGGTGCGCTCTGCCATGAGGAAGTTCAGCTTAAAGACACGTCCCAGGGACGTTTCTGGTACCAAAAGACGTTTCTGGTCCCCACCTGTCGTTTTGCTCCTCAGCATGGCTTCATAAAAATGCTGCAGGATTTCTCAAACATGCATGAATGAGTCAAAGCAAGGCTTTGGGCATGTTTTTTATGAGCGTATAACATTATAACATGATATAAAACTCAAAAAAGTTGATTTTACATGATATTGCCCCATTAAAGAACGATCTGCAACAGGTAAGATATTAATCGTTCACAACCTCTCCACAGAACCCCCACTTTAACTGATCTGAGCTGCTGCAGGTACGGGGGGCACAAAGAGCAAAGTTCTCAGCATTTCAGCGTCTTTAAATCTGTACAACAGAGATGTTTTACCTCAGTGACAATGTTGTTCTTCAGCCCCTCYGTGACGTTGTAGTCCCACCCGGACTCGCAGTCCACCACCACCAGCTGGCTGCTGTTGGAGTACTGCTTACACTGGGACAGGCGACCGGGGTCCCCGGGTCGCTCCCCCTTCTCCCAGGGCAGCGTGGCGTTCAGGACCTCCGGCGACGGCAGCGGGCCCGGCAGGTGGCAGCGGTGGCGGGGGGASAGGGTGATGAGGGGGTCGGAGGAGAGCAGGAAGGCCAGGAACAGGTTGGGCAGGATGGAGAGCGCGATCAGGACCCTCTGCTTCTTCCTGCCCAGGGCCAGGACCATCACCTCCCCCGTGGGGGGCAGCGAGGGCGGGGCCGGGATGGAGGACGGGGCCGGGGAGGAGGGCACGGGGGAGGAGGGCAGGGAGGGAGGAGGAGCGGGGCACGGGGACGGGGAGACGAGGGGCGGTGAGTCCGGGGACGTCATTTGTCCCGGCGAGGGGGGCGGAGCTAAAGCTGAGGCAGAGGAGTGGGCAGAAAGCGTRGGAGAACTCTGCAAGAAAAAAACATCTGTTAGCAGCACTCAGAGTACGAGCTGTGAACAACTCTCCACTACTACCACTCCAAACTTCAGCTCTTTATCTGGAAAACTGACTGAAATAAAAACATTTTCCTGTTTCATAAGTTTAACAAACGGCAGCCATGTTGAACAGGTCAATCAGCTGCAGCTGAACATCCAGAGGTTTGTGAGATATTTTCAGGGTTCCTACAGTTTAAGTTAAATTTAAGACTTTTTAATGCCAAGTGAAATTAAATTTAAGACCAATTTCATAATAAACACAAATGACAAAAACTATAAATTGTGGCAGAAACTCATGAATCAAAGTATTTGTGGTTGAAGTATTCAAATATTGCTAATAGACCAATTGTTTTAATCATATTTAACTGCTTTTTCATCAAATATAGCAGAAACGTTCTTAGCAGTCAGTTTGAAACTTAACTTAATTTCAGGAAAACCTAAAATTTGGAGTTTTAGGACCCACAGTGGGGTCTTAACCACAGTTTGCTGTAGATGAAACCTTAAAGTGTCTGTGACATCAGTTTCTTATAAGAAAAGTGAATGCGTTTTTGAAGACAACATTATTAATATAATATGTTAAAAAATGAATTTCACGTGGCTCAGATGAACAGTTGTTGAGATATTTGCATGTGAAGTAACAGGAAGTGATGTCAAAGGGGAATGTCTGCATGTGAAAATAAAATATAAATAAATGTTACCAATTATTTTAATATTTGAGA
>NW_013952866.1:246990-248283 GCF_001266775.1 Austrofundulus limnaeus | reverse complement strand
AAGACTTTTTAAGGATCTGCAGGAACCCTGTATTTATAACCCTGTATTTATAAGCCTGTATTTATAAGCCTGTATTTATAAGCCTGTATTTCACTAACAGACACGTCTTTACAGCCTTTCTCCTCAGGTTGTATGGTTATATATATATTTAATTAATAAATAATGAACAGGTTGGCTCAGGTTCAGGCCYACAGGTGTTTGTTATTGTTTATAACAGCAGCAGACAGTTGATAGTGTTTTTCATGTCTGTGGGGACAAAAACAGAAAAAAAGAGAAATCCACACATGAAGTCTTCTTCTTCTTCTTCTTCTTCTTCTTCTTCTTCTTCTTCTTCTTCTTCTTCTTCTTCTTCTTCTTTTTACATGAGGACGTGGACAGAATGTAAGACCAGTCCGGCCTCTCAGGAGCTCAGAGGGCCGGGGGAGGGAGACTCCTGGCCGGGCCAGTCCCCGGTCTCCTGAACTGAACKTACCTCTATTTAAACGTCGTCACCCGGGTACCTCAGCTGCGCCTCGGTCGGAGTCCGTCTACCCCGCCATGAGCAGACATGTCCGTCCTGAAGAGGAGGTGTCTCTCTTGTCTCCGGATGTCCTCCCCGGTCCTCCGGCTCTTCAACGTGTGATGCTGCTACCGCCCGCCGGACTCCTCTCCTCCTCCGACCGTCTCTCYGGTTCTCAGTGTTTTTCTGTTCGGCCCAAGTTTCTGGCCGCCGACATGACGCGAAATTAAATAAATAAGTGACCCATGACGGGGTTCKGCATCGCCTTAAAGGGAAAGGCGTCGCGGCGGACAAAGCTGCGCAGGAAGCTGCTGTTTGAAGGGAGAGCAGCTCCACTGGCGGTGGGAGAAAGCGCTTCGGGAAAAGTCGGCTCGACTCGTCGAAGCGACGTCACCTTCGTGACTTTACAGCATAGATCGTTTATTATCAAGAGGTGACACACATCATGAAAAAGTCAACCGTCGTTTTTTATTATTATTATTAGTTTTTTATATTTGTAACTGTATGTAAATATATCGACAGTATGGAAGCCCATTTCTGCCACCCTGATAAAAAAAATAAAACTTGTATCTCATAATTATGACTTAGCTATCTCATTATTATGAGATAGTATCTCATAATTATGACTTAGCTATCTCATTATTATGACTTAGCTGTCTCATAATAATAGATAGCTAAATCATAATTATGAGATACTATCTTATTATGAGATAGCTAAGTCATAATTATGAGATACTATCTCATAATAATGAGATAGCTAAGTCATAATTATGAGATACTATCTCATAATAATG
>NW_013952866.1:239925-246980 GCF_001266775.1 Austrofundulus limnaeus | reverse complement strand
ATGAGATAGCTTTATGAGATAGTATCTCCATAATTATGAGATACTATCTCATAATTATGAGATAGTATCTCATAATAATGAGATAGCTTAGTCGTAATTATGAGATACTTTCTCATAATTATGAGATAGCTAGGTCATAATTATGAGATAGCTAGGTCATAATTATGAGATAGCTAAGTCATAATTATGAGATACTATCTCATAATTATGAGATAGCTAAGTCATAATTATGAGATACTATCTCATAAGTATGAGATACTATCTCATAATTATGAGATAGCTATCTCATAAGATAGCTAAGTCATAATTATGAGATACAAGTTTTATTTATTTTTTTATCAGGGTGGCGGAAATGGGCTTCCATACAAAAGGAAGGAGGTATTGTACATTTTTATTCGGGTGGGGGATCTAATGACTAAAATAAATACTTTTTTCCTCTTTCAGATTATTAAAAAAAATAGATGGACTGGAGAGGTGTTTCACAGATTCAGTGACAGAGTGAGACGTCTGTTTTTAGATCTCTGCTCTCTTTCACAGCAGCCGCATGATGGGGCCAGAGTTCAGGTAACAAGAAGCGACAGGAGTAACACACGAAGCTCCTCCTCCCTTTGGACCGTGGAAAGAGAGGAGCACATCTTCAAATTATTGGGATGCAGAAGTTTCCACAGGTGAGACAGCAGGTAAGACAACAGGTAGTCCTGAATCCAGCATTTTATTTACCTGAAAATCTATGTTAAACCAAACAAACTGAATTTTCTGCTAAAATCCTGAGTAAAACGGACGCTAAACCACAGCTAAACTTAACAGAAGGAGCTAATACTGAGTAATTAAAAAAACAGAACCAAAACACTAGCTAAGAGCTAAAGGAAAGTTGAGCTAAAAGTAGCAAAATAGCTGAAGTGAAATGTGCAAAACAGAAAAAAAGCTTCACTAAAACTAGCAAAAGGCTTGATGAAATGTAAAGTTGCAAAATTGTAGCTAAAATCTAAATGTAGCAGAAAGCAAAGTAGAAGCTAGCATAGCAAAAAGTTAGCTAATCTCTTGGGCAAGGTAAAAGTAAACAAAGCTAGTGAAATGCTAATGTATCAAAAATTGTAGATGAACCTAAATGCAGCTGAAGGCTATGCAAAATTAGCAAACGGCTAGTTTTAAATGGTTAGCTAGTAGCTAAAAAAGGTGAAATGCTGGCTGAAATAAAATATGTGCTGAAAGCTAAAAATAATAGCAAAAGGATGCCTGAAAGCAAAGCTAAAGAAGCAATAGGTTAGCTAAAAGACAGGTATCATGAAGCTAGCTAGTAGTGAAAAAGTGTGTTAATAGTTAAAAGTAAGAATGCTTAAAGGATTCCTGAATGCTAAAATTAGCAAAAGACTAGCTAGGAGCTAAAGAAGCTATAGTTTGTAGCTAWATAGTTTTATAGAAACTAAAAGTAGCAAAAGACTGATTAAAAGCCAAAAGTTTAAAAAAAGGCTAGCTAAAAGCTAAATGTAGCAAAAGCTTAGACAAAAGTAGCTACATTGGAGTTAAAGCTAAAAATAAGAAAAGGTGTGCTGAGAGATGAAAAAGCAAAAAATGCCTGAAAGCTAAAAGTAACCAAAGGCTAAATATTGCTCAAAGCATCCAAAGTCTAGCTGGAAGCTAAAGAAGCAAAAGRTTAGCTAAAAAATAAAAACACCACAAAGCTAATTAGTGGTTAAACAWAGTGAAAAGTGTGTTAGTAGCTAAAAGTAACAAAACACTGGCTTGAAAGCTTAAAGGAGCAAAAGAATTCCTAAAAGCTAAAAGTARCAAAAGGCTAGCAAGGAGCTAAAGAAGCCATAGATTTGATAAAAAAATAATAAAGCTAGCTAGAAGCTAAARGTAGCAAAAGGCTGATAAAAGTTGAAGATATATAGAATATCAAAAGACTGGCTTAAGCTGAAAAAAGCTAAAAGGCTAGCYKGAAGCTAAATGTCGTAACTAAATTGGAGTTAAAGCTGAAATTAAAAGATTGGCTGAAAGCTAAAATACAAAAATATAATAGCTAAAAGTTAAAAAGTGGAGAAGACCAAGCTAAAAGACAAAAGTAACCAAAAGCTWGTTAAAAGTATCTGAAGTCTTCTGTTCTCAGTTGTCTATAAGTTTGTTTCGGCTCCTACAACAGCTAAAGATCCAAACACTGAGCGTTTATATCTTGCTAACAGACACCTGAACACCTTTGTTAAAGTCGTCTGTAAGAGCGGAGCGTCTTCGGCGGGGCTGTGGTGGTGGGGTTCGGCTGATGTTGAGTAACCGGGTGAGGATTGGGTGAAATACGAGCTTTCTTCACTCTGCGGACTTGTTGCAGTCCGGGGACCACAGATTGCTCCACACAAAGCTGCGGGACATTTCGACAGACGCACTCACACACAAAAAAACGATAAAGAAAAAAAAAGCTTTAATCTGAAGACGTAACAAAGAGCAGCTGTTACACTATCGCTCTCATTTTCTGACGTTTAGCTGACAAAATAAAACCTGTCTTTAAGAAGGTTTTTAGCTTCTTACTGTTACAAACACTGTTTTAACATGTTTCCTGTTTTATTATCTGAACAGTTCATTACAGGTTCGCTCTCATGAACATCCACTGCTGGAAAGGTAATCATATTTTCGCTTGTGTTTGTCTGTTAGCAAAATATCTCTTGATCTGCTGGATGGATTTTAATGAAATCTTTAGGAAATGTTTTCTGAATGTACAWCTACAACTGAATGATTTTTGGAGTCTGCCTGATTCAAGATGGCCGCCACAGATAATAAACCTTAAAAAACACATGAATGGCTATAAATCAGTCGGTTTTACAGGTTTTAAGCTAAAATTTGGCGTGGTAGTAGCTGAGAGTCTTTTACAACATATAGTTGAAGTGCTACTCAGTGAGGCAAATCTTAATTTAAAACAAACATTCAATATTGGACTTAACCTTATTTGTCTGTTAGCAAAATATCTTATGAACTGCTGGATGGATTTTAATGAAACCTTTAGGAAATGTTATTTGAAAGTACATCTAAACTGATTAACCTTTGGAGTCTGCCTCATTCAAGATGGCCACCACAGATAATAAACCTTAAAAAACACATGAACATTATAAATCAGTCAGTTTTAAAGATTTTTAGCTAAAATTTGGCGTGTTAATAGCTGAGAGTATTTCGCGTCATATACTCCAAGTTATACTCAGTGAGACAAATCTTTCTTTAAAACATTAGCATATAAATATTGGCCTTAATTGCATTCGTCTGTTAGCAAAATATCTCACGAACCACCAGATGGATTTCAAAGAAACCCTCAGGAAGTAATCAGCAGGTGAACATCTACAACTGTTTAACATTTGGAGTCAATCCAATTCAAGATGGCCGCCACAGCTAATAAAACATAGCTGAAACAAAATGGGCAGCAACTCTTTCAACACTGCAAACATGGAGCTGGAGTTTGGTCTGGTTGCTTAGTGAGATTGCACAAAAATGTTAATTTCAAACTGTCGTTTTCCTCAACAGGAGCTGGTTTCGGTTTAAAACTGTGGCGTGAAAAGCGGCGGGTGATAATTAAGCTGTACAACTCGCTGTGTGACGTGATAAAACAAAGATTCTGTTGCAGAATCTACATAGTGAGGAAACTGGATAATCTTTGAGTAAATAATGAGAGAGTGAGGTGTCTGGTTTGACGCCTCCCCTGCCTCCTATCTCTGTGGCCCTTCATCACCATCACAGCCACAGGAAGGCCCTGGCAGCCCCGAACGCTGATATTATCTCTGCGCTCCTCATCTTTTGTCCTCTGCTGTGTCGAAATCTTGCCAAAGGGAAACCGCTGGGGCACAACGGTCCGCGGTCCGTTTCTGTGGCTTCAGGGCTCTGATGGTAAAAAAGTGACGAAGGATGCTTTCTAGAATCGATTTTTAAAAAAAAGGATGTCGGGGAATGTCCTGATGTGTGGCAATTGTGATTTTAAAACCTCGCCCTCGCATCGGTTTTGATAAAAATCTCTGTTCTTTTTCCCTGAGTGGTGAGGAGGAGGGGATTACACAACATGAGAGATTCTAAAACACAAAAGCACAACTTTAAATTTATTMTTTTTTCCTCTTTTACACACAAACTACAATATATCTACGTATATTTGTTAACGGTTCAAAAATATTTATCTTTGTTGCTAAAATGAGTCCTTAAAGACGCCATCTTGCCCAGGGCAATTTTCTAAATCTTACTGTCGATTTACACACATTCGTATAGCAAATTAAATAGTTTTATTATTGATCTTTAGAAAACAGGCTGTCCAATTAAAGTAGTTAACAATATAATTAATAAAAAAACTATTGTGTACCTGACAACACCTGCTGACGTCATGAGGAACTCTTGTTCATGTTAACCAGCGGGGTACAAGGGTATATTCCTCTGGAAAATATAATAAAAGATTTACTCAAACCTCTGCATTTTCCAGCCATTTTAAAGCATTTTGCTAAATTATTTAGATCAATAAACAACATAAAATCAGTGTTTTACCTGAACTTTATCTGAGATCAGAACCGAAACTTCCTTAATTATTTTGTTTTCTATTTAAATGAGCTCCAGTCGTTAGTCTTGATTGTATCATATGATACTTTTATTTTGAAATATCCTCTGAATCTTAAAACCTCATCACAAAATGGAACAAGTTCATAAGCCTGAGGAACCAGGGAATAAATCAACTAGACTTTGATAAAATCCTAAAACAATCCTATTCTGTGGCGCCCCCCGGATGGACGGCCCCCTTAGCATCAGCCTCCACTGCCTACGCCACCCTGGAACTAAAATATGATCCAATCTACCTTTAAATTTCAGTTTTTAAACACTTATGGTTGCAGAAATTAACCACGTTTCTCTGCCAGCTGGTCTGGAAATCCCTTTGTTTAATGATTTTAAAGTTAGTGCTGGAGTTCTCCACAACGTCGCTCTAAATAAATAAAAAATAAATCTCTAGAGCTGAGGGATTTGAGAATAAGAAAAACTTGAAAACAAAAACAAAAAATCTTCACAGATTTCAGTTGGTGCTCTTCCTGCAGAGTTCTCCTGTAGAGAAACCAAGTTTCTGAGCTGTTTCAGAAAACCAGTTCTGTAGTATTCCATAGCATGACACTACCGCCACCGTGCTCAACAGTCAGTACACCGTTCCTCACCCTATCCAAGGAGAAACCAACAGCTGCAGTCAATCACCATCGCTAACAAGAACCAGAACTTTCACCTTCAACTTATCAAGGTTTTGAGCCTGAAATGGATAACTTAGAAAATAAATTTTCACAAATCAACCGATCAAAAGCGCAGAAATAAAAGGAAATTAAAAGAAATTCTTTATTTAGGAAAATATTTTTTGCTTTTTATGCAATTTTATAAAAAAAAATCCAGATTTGACAACATTTCAAAATAAAATMTTGGTGGAATTATTTCCACTAACCCGTACTGGTTAGACAAATCAGCTAATAAGAGAAACATTTAGATTTCACCGGCTCCACTACAAACCACGGGTTGTTGAGCAACTCTGTTGGGCAACAGGAGTTGCGACGACAACAAATGTCAGGTATCTGATGGAGCAACGATCAGAAACCAAAATAAAATCACACAAATCAAACTTAGTTCAACTCATTATCAAACACCATGATGTCAATAAATAAAATGTAAAACGCTCACTTCTGTTTCCTGTGGAGCTAAAAACTCCAAGACTTTACTAAAATCATGAAGTTTTATTTATTTATTTTTGTTAAATCGTTAAATAAAAACTAAAATCAGTTAGCGCACGGAGCGATGATCTTCAGCTACTACCAAGCTGAATTTTAGCTGAGTACCCGTATTAATTAGCGGCGGCCATCTTGAAACTCGGCTCAGCAGCTCCTGAGATATTTTGCTAACAGACACCTTCTCGCCTCTCAGGGGGCGGAGCTTAATCAAATCTGTCTCTTCAGAAAACCACCGCTTGCTTCTGCTTTTTTTTTAAACATCTGTTGCAACAACTAACACCAAGTCCGGTTCTGCTTCCTCAATCCCAGAGCCTAACGAGCCCCGGAGTCCTGGTCCCGGTGGACCTCAGAGGCCCGGCTCGTCGGAGCCCGGCAGGTGTCTCTGGGACAGGATGTGTCTCAGGGTGTCCAGCTCCTGGCTCAGCTGTCCCACCTTGACCTGCAGCTTCTGGTTCTCCTCCTGCAGCTGCAGGGCCCTCTGCTGGGTCAGCAGGACCCGGCGCCGGGCCTTGTCCCGGCTCTTCCTCACGGCGATGTTGTTCCTCTCCCGCCTCAGACGGTACTCGGCGCTGTCCTTGCTGATGGTCCTCTTGGCCACCGGGGCCCGCAGGGACGGCAGCAGGAAGGGGGAGAAGTCCTGGTGGGGAGACGGTTATTAGAGAACTAACAGGAGGTGGAGGACGGTCTGGGTCTGGGTCTGGGTCTGGGTCTGGGTCTCACCTGCTGAGAGGTGGTCTGATGATGGTTCTGTCCCCCGGAGCTGGACGTGTTGCTGAGGCAGGACGTGGTGTAGGACAGGTACGGCAGGCCCATCATCTGCTGCCGGTCCTGACAGGGACTGTAGGACATCATGTCCAGCGGAGACATGGGAGCCGCCGGCGCCGCCTGATTGGACGAGCCCAGAACCTGACCGTGGGCCTGACCCGGGTACGAGGACCCCCACTCCTGGATGACAGAGGACACCCTGGAGTCAGACATCTGGGACGGAGAGAAGATTATTTTACAGATGARGTCATTTTTCTGTCCAAACAAATAAAATAAAAATATTTTTAAATGTTTTTTACAAAGTAAAGCAGCTCCAATAAAAATAAAAATGTGTTTTAACATTTATTCTCAAATATAATAAAAACCAAATGAAACAAATTAAAGCAAATTTTTTTATTTTGTATAAAAATACAGTAAAAGTTTGTCTAAATATTATTTCTTTTAACAACAGAATCAAGTTATTCACAGGATAAAACCTGTGAGATAAATTTTTAATTTTAAAACTTTTTAATTGTTTTTGAACTTTTAAACATGAAAACAACAAAACCTCATAATTATTTAAAATATAAAACATTAAAG
>NW_013952866.1:233844-239176 GCF_001266775.1 Austrofundulus limnaeus | reverse complement strand
CACACACACACACACACACACACACACACACACACACACACACACACACACACACTGAACGTATGTCCTTTTTACGAAAACACACTTTAAAAAAGATGATGGTTGTGTGTCTGAAAAACTAACTCAGTATTTAACGCAACAGTTTAATGTTTTCAGTTTCGAGCTTCGCGTTTTATTTCTGTCTCCTCGCGGTTTCCGTAGATTCCAGATGAAATCAAGATGGCGGCTCCTGTCGACAACGTGAGAGACAACGGACTAATTATTTAACAAAAATACCTTTATTTGCRCCTTCCGACATTGTTTTTATACACATTTAGAATTTTTCATGTTTATACTGAAACTTACATTAATATTTTTAAACAAATCAATGTAGCATTTTCGTTTTTTGTTGTATTTTAACCACGTTCGCWTGAAAAACACTAGGAAAAGTGTCTGTTTAGTGTAACGATTTAGCAGATTGATGACACTTTTTAAAATTTTTCTTACAGGATTTAATCGAGAGAGATTTACCGAAAGCTGTTCAGCTGCTGAATAATCTGACGGAGCAGGTAAGCTAACCAGGTGCTTTTATTTTGAAATAATAAATTTCCGCTCATGTTTACTTGTTTGTTAGCGTTTATATTAATGATAGAAGAGCATAAAGGATTTAAGTCACAGTGCACTTTTAAGTATTTTATAAAAAAGTATAAAAGTGTCAAGTTAATTCATGTAGTGTTTTTAATTATATTTAAAATTATCAGATAAATAAGCTTTATTGGGCAGAAACATTTWTTTATAGTGTAATGCTTTTAAAACATAAATAAAATGAAAATTCTTATTGTTACTGAAGTGTTAAATTTGAGTAAAAATTTTCTTTAAAAGCTGCTTTAAACGTGATAATAAATGTGTTTAATTCCTTTATTTATATTTTCTTGGATTGTTTGTTTGTTTGTTTGTTTACTCCAGGTGGTTTCAGTCACGAGTCATGTGCGAGAGCTGCTGACTAAAGTTAAAGATGAGGCCTTCAAGACAACTAAAGTGAGTAAGAAGTGGGTAATTGTTAGCAAAATATCTTACGAAGCACTGGATGGATTTTAATGAAACTCTTTAACGTTTGTAAACTTAAATTCAAGATGGCCGCCTGTGTATTAATGACTTGTGTCCTCAGGGTTTGTCCTTCCTGGACCTGCGGTACCACCTGCTGCTCTTCTATCTCCAGGACCTGACTCACCTGGTCAGCATCAAGACGGAAGGAGGCAAGATCAAAGAGAGCGCCGCCCTGGACAGAGTGGTCACCGTCAGAACCGTAAGACCGGACCAGCAGACGCATTTCTCYATATTTTATCTCTCCTTCATGTTGGCTCTTTTTCTTTTGTTTCCTTTTTGAAGGTTCTGGAGAAAATGCGTCCTCTGGACCACAAGCTGAAGTACCAGATCGATAAACTGCTGCGCACGGCTGTTACCGGGAGCCTAGGTGAGTCGGACCCTTTGATGGATGTTTATATTATTTAAATGTTTATATTTACAACATTGAGACTCTGCTGGTTTTGTGGYTTTCAGCTGAAAACGACCCGCTGCAGCTGCGTCCGAATCCTGAGAACCTCGTCAGCAAAGTGAGTCGTTTTTACCTCCACCGTTACATCATCGCTGCCTGTTAGCAAAATATCTCATCAACCATCAGGTGGATTTTAAAGAAACTTAACATATTGTTATTTTCACAAAATTCGACCAAAGTGACGACTGGTCTAAAACTCAAGTGATTTAAGTTAGACTTTCTGTTTTTACATAATTATAGTGTGAAAAAGATAAGTTTGTTTTTAATTATCCAGCTGAGTGAATCAGAGTCTGAAGAGGAAACAGGAAACAAGTTGGTCTCTGAGAAGAAAGCAGCCCACTCCAGTGGCAGGAAATACGTTCCACCAAAGATCGCTCCGGTTCATTACGGTGACGTTTATCTCTTAATCTGATTCGTCACGATGAGGTCGACTTTAAAGTGACGTTTAGCTGACGACTCGGCGCTGACGGTTCTCTCCTCAGACGGCGACGTGACGGAGGTGGACAGGAAGAAGGCGCAGGTGGAGCGCCAGCGCCGGGCGGCTCTCAGGAGTTCTGTGATCCAGGAGCTGAGGCAGCAGTACAGCGACGCCCCCGAGGAGATCCGGGACCGGCGGGACTTCCAGAGCGAGCGAGAGAGCCGCGAGCAGCTCCACAGGTGGGTGGTGTCATCGAACTGGAGTTAGACTCTCTGTGGCAGGCCATTTTGACATATAATCAGCTTTGACTGACTCCGTAATCACTCTTTAATTGTATTAGATTTTATGTTAAAATGCCCTGCCATAATCACTCTTTGATTGTATTAGACATTATGAGCAAATGGCCTGCCATAATCTCTCTTTGTATTAGATTTGTTAAAATGGCCTGCCGTAATCACTCTGATTGTATGTTAAAATGGCATGCCGTAATCACTCTTATTGTATTAGATTTTATGTTAAAATGGCCTGCCATAATCACTCTTTGTATTAGATTTTATGTTAAAATGGCCTGCCGTAATCACTCTTTGTATTAGATTTTATGTTAAAATGGCCTGCCATAATCACTCTGATTGTTAGATTTTGTGTTAAAATGGCCTGCCAAAATCACTGTTTGATTGTTAGATTTTATGTTAAAATGGCCTGCCATAATCACACTTTGTATTAGATTTTGTTAAAATGGCCTGCCATAATCACTCTTTGTATTAGTTTTTATGTTAAAATGGCCTSCCGTATTCACTCTTTGTATTAGATTTTATGTTAAAATGGCCTGCCAWAGCCTCGCAGTTGGTCTGAGACTTRGTTGACRTTTGTGTCTTACAGAAAGAACTACGAGGAGTCGATGATGGTGCGTCTGAGCGTTCCGAAGCACCAGAAGAGCTCCAGGAAGCGAGGCCTCATGTCCATGTCCAATCAGCTGAGCGGCATCGCCCACTTCGGTGACATCACGGCTCTGACGGGCGGTGATGGCAGCCAGGTGGGTTCAGAACGTACAGAGATCAGGCATTTCTCCACTTCCTGTTTACATTTATGTTTTATTTTAATTCGGTTCAGGACGGGGGGAGCTCGCGACCGAAGAAGAAGAAACTCATGAAGAAGAAAACGAAAAGGAAAGGTGAGGCGGTTTGGATCGATGAAGTTGTTGTTCCAAACGATGAGTTAATTATTGTTTGTGTTCTGCAGCCTTCAAGAAGCGCAGGTAGATCTGACACCTGGAGCCAGAGGTGTCTGGAAACCATCAGCAGCTTCTGATGTTCACTTCCTGTTCTGTTCATGTCTCGATCACCACCAGAGGGCGGCCATGATGACCTCACACATCAGTGGAACTGAATTTTTCACTTTTAGACTGGAGTTGCAGATGTGTGGACAAACAGCCAGATGTTCTGGTTTAATGAACCGTGCTGCACGTTCCACTGAGCAGCTCAGAGAATCAGACTTTAAATAAAAACAAGGAACCAAAGTGTTTTATCCAACACTTAAATTAGTTAGAGAAGCTGAAATGTGTCCGAATGTTAAGATTCATGTTCCAGGGYGCCGCTTACTCAGCAAAATCACTTCCAGCAGTTTCTTTCCCCAGTTTGACTTTTTTTTGTAACATTTCCTGTAAATTTTAACAGCTCAGTTTTCTGATKGAAACTCCATTAATGAGTTCAAACCTTCTCGTTTCATCTGTTGATGTGAAATAAAATCATTTCCCCCACTCAAATTATTTTACTGGCCATTACTGTGATGTTTTTGATTTTGGAAACTATAAAAAAGCTTTAAGACGTTTTTTCCTTTGAATTTTAAAAATTCTTAACTCTAAAAAAGCCAAAATAAAACAAAATATCAGAATCACTTTGCAATGAGACTCMCCTTACAGAYGGCTTRTACTTTAAACTGTTAACACTTTTATTACAAAATAAGTGTATTATGCATTTAGGACAGGAAACAGACAAAACACTTTGTACAGAAATGAAATAGTTAAATATTAAACACTGAAGATAAACATGCAAAGTGCAGAATAACTCCAGAAAGATGCTACAGCTAAAAATCTAAAAGTATTAAGTTTAAAACAATAAAGCTTAGCAGCAGGTAAAGCTGAACCTACGCAACAACTAAAAGCAGCTAAACGCTATTCAGAGAAGCAAAATGAAGTCTTGTTAAAAATATAATTAATCAGCTTAGAGGTACCCGACAGGTCAAGGAAAAAGTAGCAAAACAGCAAAAAAGAAAAAAAAGCTGAAGTGTTTATTAAAACCTCATTGTTAGCTAMAAGCTAAAAGTAGCTGAAGACCCAAACAGAGCAGGTAAGCAGTAACATATATAAAATATATATATTTAAAACATTAGTTTTAAAAATCTTTGAGGAAAAAATTATAATCAAGTCAAAAAATGAAACAAAAATGTAAGTTAAATAATGAAACAGCTAAAACCAAGTGTTCATTAGTACAAAGACAAAGTCAAGCTGTTATTTTTTCACAATGTCTTTATTTCTTTTCTCCTAATTACAGAGTCATGGGTTAAAAATAAAAATAACCAAAACATTTTTTTTTCAAACCCTCTTTTTTTTGTTCAAAACGAAGAGAAAAAGAACGGGTCTGCAGACAAACCCCACCTGACTCCCCCACCCTAAAACAGCTCCAGCCCACTCTTTTTATGTTTTTAATTTAATCACCGTCAGCCCAGCCGCCAGAGAAACGAGGCACCTGTAGGCCCACCCCCCAAAAGCCCCGCCCCTCCCCTCCACGCCCTCACCTCTGCTCCTGCCTTCGCCTGTCTGCCCCTTCGGCTAATCTGGCTTCAGCTGTGAGTAGAAATATCGGCTGTGTGTGAGTTAATGTGTTTCTGAAGTGCGACGAGAAATTTAAAAAGGATAAAACGAAACAAACAAAGAAAAAAAGAAACTAAAGCGTCATCAGCGTTTGCTGTTGTAGTAAATGCCCCCGGCGGCGGGCCTGTGGTCGCCCTGCCCCCCGCCCCCGCCCCCCCACACCGACAAAATGGGGTGAGTGTGCATAGCGGGAGCGGAGAGAGACAGAGACGCTGCGGAGACAGTGGGCGGGGCCGGCGCCACCTGGGGAGGAGTCGTCAGCCTCCACTGGTCCTGAAACCTGAAACGACAAGAAGTGGTCTAATATACAGAGAGAGAGGAGGAGGAGGAGGGGGGAGGAGGAAGAGGGAGGAGGTATGGAGAACAAAACAAAACAAAAAAGAAACAAAACAAAAATAATAAAAGAGTTCTGGTCATGCTAGAGTCGAGCGCGGGGAGGGGTGGGGTAAAAACAAAAACAGACCCCGCCCACTTCAATATGTACAAGTTCAGGATCCAAAACTAACAGGTC
>NW_013952866.1:218964-231846 GCF_001266775.1 Austrofundulus limnaeus | reverse complement strand
CTAATCGATTATTAAATTAGTCGATTATTTTAATAATCGATTAGTCGTAGATTAATCGAGGCAGCCCTAGCTAGGGTTGGGCAAAATTGTATTATGTTTGTCAGAAAATTATTTTGGCCCAATGGAATTACTGTTATTAGTGACATTAGCCAATGCTGATGCAGAGCTAATGCTAAGCTAACACTAAACTTCTATTTTCAGACTAATATTAGCATATTGCTATCACCATTATTAGTGACTTGTAGAAGTAGATGTGGCGCTAATGCTAAGCTAACACTAAACGTCCATATTTTCAGATTAATTTTGGCATATTGCCATCTCCGTTATTAATGTCAATGTCAAATTTATTTGTATAGCACATTAAAACAACAAATGCTAACCAAAGTGCTTCACAGTTCAGTCAAGACATATCAAAAAACAAATAAATACAGAAACACAATACAATAAATGAAAAAGCTCTAACTGAACCGCCAACTTGGTCTTAATCAAAAGCCAAAGAAAATAAATGGGTCTTCAGCAAAGATTTAAAAGCCTCAACAGTCTCTGCTGACCGAATATTTGGAGCAGCTATTGCAAAAAGCCCGGTCACCTCTAGATTTATTACTGATGTGTAGAAGTAAATGTGGTGCTAATGCTAAGCTAACACTAAACCTCCATATTTTCAGATTCAGGCACAGTGCAGTTACTGTGATTAGTAACTTACACAAGTCAATGTGGAGTGGAACGCTTCCTTGAGTGAAAAGCATGCAAGTGCAACTGTCATCTAATAATTGTCATATTGTTACCAGATAAATGCTCAATTAACCGTGTTTTTTTTTTCTTTTTTTTTTGCAAATATTGCCCAATCCTACTGAGTGACGACACAAAATCACAAGAAAATACTTTGAATCATTTTAGGCTAAGCTTGGTGTGTTGGCATTGTGGTAAACCTCAGTCTTAAAATACGGTGACCGCATTAAACAAGTATATTAACCCTCTGGAGCCTCGTCACATGATGTATTTAAATCGCTCTAACCAGACAGATTTGTCTTCTGAGACTTTGTTTCAATTTGTGTCAAACGTTAAAAACTTCAAACTTAAAAGTCGTAACGGATCAATGTCCGGGTGTTCAGCATTTAGCTAAGGTTTCTGCTGAGATACATGTTAAGAACTCCCAGAAAAAAACAGCTCCTTAATTACAAAAGTTGTGTCCCAGTTGCTCACAAAGACCAGACTACTTTGAGAGAAATCCTGTTTTCCTACATTTTCCAACATGTTCAAAACTTGTGACATGAATGTAAGATGAGGAACKTCTGTCCTTTTAAAGTTACAGCTCATGTCAAACAAAACGTCTTAAAATAACTTCAATCCCAAAAAAGTCATGCAAACATTAAACTTTTAAAAACACAAATTACTGGCAGATTATTCAGACAGGAAGCGTTACAGCACAGGGATTTTTTAGCTAAAATGATAAATTCTAAAGTTTCATGAAAAGGTTTTGCATGAACCAAAGTTTGTTTATTTTGAGGTTGCAGGTTTTTAAGACAGCAGTAAAACAAGTTGATGCCAGTTTTCTCAGACTTGGACTGTCTTCAAACTGAGGTTCTTAGATTTTAATCGTTCACAAAGGTTAAAACTGTCTGAAAGACCTCATTTTGCAGTTTCAGAACATTTTGATTGAATTGTAACCTTTGGTTTTAAGTTTAAATACCATGAACTGAACATAAAACATTTTAAATATGAACTTTCTGAAATTAGGCAAATCAAAAAGCTCTGCTCTCATTTAACCTGAGAGCCTGAAAACCCAAGAAACCATGAAGCCTCCCCAAGTTCGCAAAAGATCAGAGCCAAGATTTTGATGTGAAGACAAGGCACCGGTGGGAAAAAATAATAAATCTCAGCCCAGTTCTGTTAGTGATAAATTCCAGACAGCTCCTCCAGTTCAAGCAGAAAAATGCTGAGAATACATTTGAACTAATGCAACAAATTAAGTTTTGGAAACAGTCCACGGATTATAAACTGCTACAATCAGCCGGCGGGCCTCATTCTCTTTCATAATGTGAGCCGAGTCCCACAGAGGGGACTGGCAGGAGTTGGGTTTCTCGGTATGTGCGGGAGTGGACGTTTGACCTTGAGCTTCAGATGCTTTCTCACTTAAAAATGGAGATATGTAATGTTTAGTTTAGGTGAAAATTAGTGAATCAAAGGACAAATATTTAAAAGAAAAAGCTCTAAGAAAAAGGACTAAAATTAAATAGTGTGGCGACTGGTTTACTTTCATCATGTTTTCTTTGAGATTCTTTGCATGCAGGGAGTGAAAATTTCAAAACACTTCTGAATTTAAATAAAAATCACAAAAGCAACGTGTTAAATTGCACAATCTAAACTTTTTATTTTGAAAGTCCTTGTTAGTACAACAGAAACTGGGAAACAAAGTCTCAGACTACTGATTTATCTGCATGTGGAGTCATAAAAAAGCCAGTATCTTGATAAAAAATTTTTAAAAAGTTTCTACACACATGATACAAGATACAGCATATTGGTGCCAAAAAAAAAAAAAACCTCACAAGCACCCCTCGTGTTGTTAGGTTGCAGCGAACCGACCCAAACGAAGCTGACAGAGCAGTGCAGCGTGGATGAGCTCCTGGAGGCTGAGATTACCAAACGTACATCCTGTTTGTGCACGTTTAGGGTTTTTTTTATTCTTTACATATTTTAATTTATGAAGCAGCAGACACCAGTAACAGATAAATACTTTATAAAAACTGAAGGAACGAATTTGGTAAATGATGAGACTTGAAATGCTCTTTATTAGCTTTAAATATTTGTAACTATTTGTAGGCTTAAAAATACTTTAAAGAGCTTGAAGAAACTAAAGAGTTGGTGACAGTTATAATACTAACAGCTAAWTAAATCTGGTTTGTCTCTAAATGAAATAGTTTGTTCATTTAGCAAAGATTCAGAACTAAAATGAATAAATTGTATTTATGAACTTCAAACCCAGAACTTAACATTAACATTATGTTTACTGCCAACAACTTCAAAATAAAATAACTTTCTGCACAGGTTTCGTTTCTTGTTGCATTAAAAAAAATATATGAAATGATTATGTCCTGTTTGACTCACTAATACAGACGATCACGTCAGGTCCACCTCCAGATCCTGTTTTATTGTTTTTCTGTCAGAAGTGAACCTCACGTTACTCTAACAGCTGCAGAGTTTTACTTTTCATGAGGAGTTTTAATGAAAATATTTTATTCTTTGAGACAGGTGAACCAGACTACTCAGATTTTAGTTTTTGAACAAACCGTTCTGTTCCTGATGATGAAGAGGTTAAAACTCGAGCTCATCCGGTCAGGATTGCCGTTTCTTGTTTCACGCAGATAGAATTCATTAGTGCTACAAACCCACCGCCTCGGTCTAAAACAGTCCGGTAAATGTTTGGTTTGGGGACAGACAATGAAGTGGGATGCGGTGCATGCAGGTGACGTGTTCTCCCTCGGCCTCTGAGGTTAAGACGCCTGGAGGACAGCTCACCTGAAGGCCCGCCCTCTGCCTCTGGGTGGCGTGTAGCCGCTGTAGTAGCGCGCTCGYGAGGAGAAGCTTCCTCCCCGTGATCGGAACCGACCCCGTGGAAAMCCGCGGTCTGTGGTGCTGATGCCAGGTCTGTTTGTTCTCTTAGCTCCCACCTGAGGACAGGAGACGGGTCTGTGAAGGAAACTCTGCGACCACCTCCGTCATCTGAGCTCCATTCAAAGACGTCTCACCTTAATCTGTCTTCCCCTGAACAGAGACTCATCCAAAGCCATGGCCGTTCGAACCGACTCTTTGTCTGCAAACTCAATATAAGCAAACCTGCAGAGAAAGAAGAAAAATGTGTTTTACAGACAAAAAAAAATGTACAGGGTTTTTATAGTTTATTTTTAAACATTATTTATTAAATAAAAGTWTCAAGTGTTTGTTACCCTTTGGGATGCCCCGTGTATTTGTCGCACAAGATGGTGACTCTGTTTACTGAACCGCAGCCGTGAAAGTGAGCCTCCAGCTCCTCGGCCGTGGCGCCGTAGTCCACCTGATGAAAAAGAAAACTTTATTTATAAAACAACTTTCATAAAACAAAAATTTATTTCCTGATGAATTCACTGATMGTTTGAGTTTTAGTAAATTATTCAACTGTTCAGAACAGCCTGTCTTTTCTGTAATAAACCACCAGATTGAAAGAAAAACTGAAACAAACTGAACTTTGGATTCATTGATCAGTAAGTCAGGAAACCTAAAATAAAAGGATTTTACATCTTTTAAAAAATAAAAAATATTAACCAATAATAGTGTTTTCTCACTATATTATTTGTGTTTGCACTAAATAAGAGCAAACATTTCTAAACTAAATAAACCAGCTGTGTGATWAGGAGTTACTCACATTGCCGACATAAATAGATCTGCCATCTGCCTCCATCTTCTCCTCGATGGACATGATGACCGGACCGACTACAACAACACAACACACCAGGAACTTTATTTGATAAAATATTTACTTTAAAAAATACTTCATTTGATGTGCTCAGCTTTACTTTCTGAGACACCAAATGATTTTGGAGTAAATTTAGTATGGAGTTATAAAAACACGTTTCTCTACATTCAATAAAACATTTAAAAACAATCTGAACATTTTAAAATCCTCCATCTTAAGAAGACATAATTTCAGATTCACAGCACAGATGACTCAACGTTTGAGAATAAAAACATAAAGCACACAGAATAATGTTAACAGTGAACTCTAATGGATCTTCGAAGAAGGTTTGACGCTGAAGCTCTGAACATGTGACACAATGTTTGACTTTAAATACGAGGGAAGGTTGGGGCGCGGTGCRGGAGGACGGTGTCTGGTCCAGCTGCAGTAAAGTGAAGACGTATGAAAGCTGCTGYTCAGGACAGGAACATGACTTTAATCCCTGTAGTCTGTACTATATGTGCACCAGATATTCCATCATCTCTGGTGAATTTACTGTTGGCTGAAAGCCTCTACATCCTGGGTCTGGATTGTGACCCAGGTATGGTCCACACCTCTGACCCAGAGGCTCGGTTCTGTTCCTCTGTAGGACCTCAGAGCTCTGTTAGCCACGATGGGTGACGCTGGAGAAACCATCGCTCCTGTAATGATGGTCTTCACTCTAAATGACTTTGTGGCACGCTAGGGAAAGTAACGAGTGTCTAAAATAAAATAAGTTGAAACAGTAATTTGATCTCATTTTAGCTTAGTTATATCACATCTTGTTCTGCTCTGTCCTCCGTAATTTAACAATATGTGACCCATCACATTGAAATGAGGATTAAGTCAAATTTGGTCAAAATGACCTCATTACATTTTCAGATACATTTTGATTCGTGGCTCACATTCTGATATAAGTAAATTCATATATATATATATATATATATGGCTTAATTTGTCTTGTTGGTTATAATAATAATCCATAAATATTTGGTCTGAATCCTAGTTTTATGTCATTTTAATGAGGTATTTTTGATGTCCTTATAAAGAGGAAACCTCAAACTATATTTGAATATTCAGATTTTCCAGCTGAAAACAAACAAAACTTTGCTAGCTCGCATGGAATATCTCAATTTTAATGCATTTTTCCTCAAAATCAGTTTTTTTGTTGCTACTGCTCAAAATAAGTGCTCAAAATTTTGTTTTATGATTATATTTCATCGAGTTCATTCAAATGATACACTGATAAAGCATTTATTCATTATGTTTTGACAAAACGCATTTTTTGCAAACGTTTTAAACAAAACCATTTCACACTTTTAGACTTRATCCTTGTTTCGATGTGATGGATCACATCTATAAAAACGTGATTTGTTCTTTGGTTTTCCATTAAAAAACAAACTAACTAATAACCTGATGTTTTTTTAGTTTTAAAACTAAATTAGAAAACCATTACAAAAATAAAGAGTGCTACTTTTTCATTTTAATGGTTAAAGCAAAGTCAGGTTTTACATTTTTTAATACTATTAGTTATTTTCTAGTGGAACCAGAAAGACTTATGTTTTCACTTCTCACCATAGATATGTTTCTTTGTAATAGTTCCAGGTTTTAAAAGGAAACCTGACTAATTGTAACATTAAATGTTATATATAATAAACATTTACTGTAAAACAGAGACTAACTTGGTTATAAATGCAAGTTAAGCCATGATGCAGACCTGGTGGGGGGCTGAGATTCATCTGTTTCTCCACCTCGTTCTGTAGCTCCTTTAACTTTTCTGCCTCTTCCTCCATTTCTCGGACCCGGGCTTTAATTGCCTCCAGCTCCTGCAAAAACATACATTTATATATTTCAGTAAAATCTGTTCATCAGCTGTGTTGGACAACAAGCAATTCATATATTTAGTTTTTTATTTAAAACTGTGCAAATGAATGAGATAATAAACAGACTATATACACGTCTTTTTTATGAATTAACAGTTTGCTAGCCCTTTCAAATTATTAGCTTTCAAGCTGTGAGGTTGATTAATTTGAAAATGACACAAGTGTAATTGTTTTAGATTAAAATGAGACCAGATTAGCCTGTTTGGACTGCRTAGAGAAGCCAGCCAAACGTTTCCAGCAGGTTTTATAAAGGAGAGCTGAGGTGTGACGGATTATTTTTTTAAATGTATTGAACAGTGGCCCGGCTGTGCACTGAATCCGAGCTTCACTGGTGCACTGCAGCACAGTAGGAGCCAGTCAGACTGGGAGTTATGGCCCATGCTGAAAGGGTTTGTTGTGTCAAATTGGACCAATTTAAAAATCGGAGGTTCTCGTCGCAGGAAGGGGGATAAAATGGGTTATAGGCCACGCATGAAAACACATTTATATATGTCCAGAGGTGCTAATAAACAGGACTGCTGTGTCAAGGTGAGACGTGACATTCAAAGCAGGATTGTCCTTATTTTTGTCGCAGATTCAGACCAAGGTCCTCCGCTCCCCTCCCCGTCTCCTCCTCAATCCAGCAAAAAACCGTGAAGGATGCAAACCCAGCCCTTTAAATACCGCAACCCCCCCCCCTTTTTTTTCATCCCTGCGTTACAAGCTTCCACCACCTAAAAACCCGCAAACCACACCTGTGCACTCGGTTTAAACATCACCTGGGAGCAAAAAAGGAAAGAGAAAAACTGCAAAGCATAAATTAAACCGCATAACGAACAAAAAGGTGGTCAGGTACATGGATGCGTTAGCCACTCCACACCCACCTGTAATAATAATAATAAGATTACATCATCCCAAACTAAATATGCTTTTATGTATAATAGCAATTAGCTCTGCAACGCTGCAGTTTTTTTTTTTAATCTGGCGCTACGTTTCCCGCTGGTCATCTTTAGCTGCAGCACTTGATGCTAACTGTTAGCCCCGCAGCCGCTTTGCTAGCTCATCATGAGCTCGCGCGAGCCAGATGAATGAAAGAGAACAAAAGATCGTTGTTGCATGTTTTTACCGTTAGCAGCTCGCCTTCTTTAACGGAGTAGGCTTCCACGACGACGGCGGCGGCTAATGGCGGCGGCCCGTCCAGAGCTCGCCCTAACTGTCTCCCGCATCTCCGTCTCGCATTTTTTTTTCTTCTTCTCCTTTCAACGAGGATCTCCCCCCTCCCCACCCCCACACCACCCCGCTCGTACAGCTCTCTGGCGCAGAGAAACTGGCGTCGCTGTTGCGCCAAGATGGCGGCCGAAACCGCGCGTGTCGCCACCCAAATCTGCTGCACTGCGTGCGCCACAATGGCGTCTATTACCGAAGCGGCGGTAGCAGAAACGCATGTGACCCACGATTTAATGGAGTTTAAAAAAAGCACACCGTTTGTCTGATTTAGCTTACAATAGTTACAGTTGGAACCAAGATTTAACAGCAACGGTAGGTTCCCTGTAATAATACCCCATCACTTACCGGGTCTTCAATTGCGGCCTCTCCCTCTTCTAACCCCGGYTCTTCGTCTCCAACACCCGGGTCTTCTAAATCGGGATGTCCGTGGTCCGAATCTAGTAGRGATTCATCCGCCAGTCCGTTACCGAACTCCGCCATCGCTCTGATCCAATAGTACCGACGAACCTCGTGGCTAAACCGACGTCGCAGGCCCCTACTCACTCACACACAAGGGGGGCGGCGAAAAAAAAACGGCGGAAAACGCCGCTCACTCTGTAAAGTTAAAATGGAGTATAAAATGCTAGCTTCAGATTTAGCCTCAACTCAAACAGAACAAAACGATGGATACGTGTTGTTTCACTCACAACTTTTAAAAAAATACCCTAGTAAACGATTCACAAACCGAGTTTATTTACTTAAACGTGTATATTATAAAAAAAAAGACGATGAATGTACGCGAGATCCKCGGCGTTGCTTCAGTTCAGAAATGGAAGCCAGGGGGCGGAGTCAAGTAGCACTGCGGGCGTAAAACTCTCAAACCCATTGGTCGTCGCGCGATTTACGACCGCCCTCTTTGGCTTTTGCGGCGTTCCTATTGGGCAAGCGAGAAGAATGTTCCGGTTCGTGAATTGCAACGTGTGCATTTGTTGGATGACGTTCCCGTCAATCATCTCACAGTCTGACCCACGTAAACTGACAGAGAATACAATGGCATTAAAGCTGCCTCTACCAGTATGACCTTAACTCTAAGGTCACGTTAACACGTCTTTTATTCAAAATATAATATTACAAAAGGTGAAACATTATATAATGAGTTATTTTAATTTATAAGCCCTAAAACTGAAAGACTTTAAAACAATGTCTTAAAAAGATATATTTTTTTAGATACTGTTTTAGAATTTTTATTTTTAAAAAGCCCACAGACCATTTCAAGTTAAGATTCAAACAGTTTTTTACAAAAGTAAAATATTTCCTTCCAAACTTTACAACATTGTCATGACCCCAGATTTACTAACCAGTCAGTCAGAACTTATTTGTTGTTCAACTGGTTTTTATTTCTTTTTCTGTATATCAAAGAAAGCATTAATGGAGACCAAACACAAAGGCGGGTACAAGTGAGGAGAGGAAGTTGGGGGGAAAAATAAAAAAAAATCAAACAAAACAAAAAGCTTAATCATAAATCTAACAATTCGTAACAACACTGCCACTATTATTGTTCAATATTCAGAGGAATACCATGCTCTTTTCAGAGCACAGAGGTGGCATTTTAAACCAATAATATTAATCAAAAAACAGTGATGAGTATTAATAAATCGTATAAGTAGTTGTACAGTTATAATAGTGATAATCAAAGTGACAATGAAACAAACAGGAATAAAAAGCAGATCTCCATAAAAACATGTCTAGTTTGGACAGTGCAACACCGTGTCTGTGTGTGTGTGTGTGTTTGTGTGTGTGTGTAGTAATCCCAGACATGAGCGCATTAGTCCTCGCTTTACACAAAAGCTGCACTTCCCATCTCAACAAAAGACCCGAATCCAAAGCAAAACTCGGGGCGACGGCAGCGTCTGTAGCTCGTGCAAAGAAAAAGTCGGGGACTAGTGCGAGGGTCAAAGTCGTGGGACGTCATTTACAGTTTGCATTATCGCCTCTCCTGCTCTCTGTCGACCTAAAGATTGCTTTTTGGTATTTTTTTTTTAATGACAGAAAGCAAAGGGAGGATTACTTTGGAATATCAGTTATTCTTTTTATATAATTCTTTACAAAAGTTTATGTTTTTAGATTTGCATTTTATTAAAACTATTAATAGTATTATTAATATACAACTTAAACCGAAGGAAAACATCTTTAGTTTGTTATGTGTCCTTCAACACAGCACCATCTTATTAGCTCTCTTTTTTTATTTTTCCCTAAAATTTACTTCCAAGATTCGAGTAGTCTCTAGTGGAGTCACTGGTAACTTTCTCCCTCGTCGTGATTTTTTTTAGGATCTCGTTTCACAGCACGTGCACGACCGGAATCGCTTCGACGAAAAATTAAAAATGAGGGGGAACGAAAAGTCATTTTAGAATCTGCTTTCAACCCAAATAAAACCCGTTAAGCCAGACGGGTGTGGTTCAAATATAAACACTCGCGTAAATAAAACAATTGGTTTGACCTTCAGTGCTAAAATGGATTTAATTTACAAATGTGTCGAGGAGTTCCTTCCTCTTAAGGCCGTCTTATTTTATGACAAACCGACGGGACGGGGGAGCTGGAAAATAATTCATCCGAAGAGCCACATTCCTGAACGAGACGTACATTTGAGGAGAAATTTAAAGTAAAATCAAAATAGTTTAGAGTCCTTGGCCGAAGAGAATGCTGGCGATTTTTACAGGCAGGATTTTTTTTAAGTTATAAAGACATTCAGAGAAAATACCCCGTAAATGTATGCAATCTAGGAAAAAAAAAAAAAGCTCTTCGTTTACACACCCAGGTCAGAAAAATTTGTATAGTTGCTCACGCCTAAAGCACTCAGATTTAATTAATGTCATTCATATTAAGGCATCCAACATGCATGAGCGCATCTTTTCATAAAAAGACACCTGCATAAGAATGCTTAAAAACATCTTAAACAATGTAAAATGTCAAAGTGCGGTATGCCAAAAATTCTACTTTACTAAAACCCTTTTAGCGCAAGATTTTTTTTCTTTTTGGATTGTCATGAAACCAAGTAAATGTGGACAATTCATCAGCCCTAATCTCTCTATAGTACCTCTTTTATATCCCAAAATGAAAAGACACTCTTCAGATCACACACTTCTGCAGCAAACCCAACACAGAAGTATTAAAAAAACAAAATCTAACAGCTAATACAGGCTCTTCCTCTCCCTATATTCAGTCCAGTTATTATAATTCAAGCAATGTTTGCCCTAGAAATGAAAAGTAGGCGTGAGGAAAAACAATTCCACAGGGAAAACGGGTTATTTATGAGTAATTCATGGTAATATCCCAAAAACAAAACAAAAAAATAAAATGTTTCCAGGTAAAAACTGCCCCCCGAAACAGGAAACGCTTGCATCAGTCTTCAGCTCAAACACAGCAAGTTGTACAAATGAAAGGAAGTCCGGTTCTTACGGGTCAGGGTCAGGACTGGAAACGTTTGGATAAAATCTTTCAAAGAGTCCGCTCGTCTTCTGCATTCCAGGTGAAATCTCTAGATTAACAGGTGTGGAGCCAGGTGAGGGCGGAGCCAAAGATTATTACCTTTTAGAGGGTTAGTGCTCAAATGTGTTCGTTAAAATCGGAGGAGCCCAAACGGGTTCGACAAGCGTCAGTGTGCGGACCGGTCCTGACCCGGGTCTAGCTGTTGCTGGTGGCCGTGGAGGGAGGCGGCTCGACGACGACGTCCCCCTCCGCGGCAGCGGGGAGCGGCGCCTGCGAGACGCTCTTGTTGGTGAGGGAAATGGGCTGGCCAAAGTTAGTGGTTCTCAGGGTGGCCAGGTGGCGGGGGGAGAAGACGTGGGCCCTGGCTGCGGCCCGCGACTCGAACGACACGTTGCAGGCGTCGCAGTGGCCCGTCAGGGTCTCCTTCTGCGCCGGCTGGCCCGGCGCCGCCGAGGCCGGGGGCTCGGCGATGGTCAGCTGAACGGGCTTGGGCAGGATGGGCCGGTTGGCTTTCAGMGCGCTGTACTGCAGGTAGCTTCCTGAGCTGGTGTCCACCTTCCCCCCCAACAGAGGAGACTGCAGGGAGGAGACACACAAAGATAAACCACATTCAGAGTTTTCACTCACTGTTCATGTAATAACTCAAAAACATCACAGAAAAACAGAGAAAAAACAGGATATAAAATATCTACGCAGCACTGACGCAAACTAAACTCAACGTTTCTGCCTCCTACAGACTCCAACTTCACAACAAAATACATTTAATGTTTAAAAATGTGYATTTTGCATCACGTGTCCCCTTTAAATGTTAAACTGTCGACGCCAGTTAAATACGAGCTAAAATTTACTTAAAGAAAATAAAAGTGGGAAGCAGCAAAACAAAAGTAAATGTGTAAAAAAGCATTGGCTGAAGAATAATTGTAGATGAAAGGAGAAAAAAGGTTTACTGAGCAACGAAAAGCTGAACAGAACTCAGAWATTACAAAAAGATAGAAAACAAACATGTAAATTGGGGGAATCACACCTAAAACTTTTAATCATCAGTATAAGAGCTGTAGGTATCAGACAAATAGTTTAACTGTAGAAATAATCAAAATTTTGGTTAAAAATAAGATTTTAAAGTTTAAAATCTCAGTACAGAACCTAAACTGATCTGAACAAACTGAATGAAGATTTTAAATGTGTTAAAAATACAAACCTCGTAGTTAAAAGAGACTAAAGTATTCACCTCACTGCTACACGGTGTCAAAAAATATTATTCTAATACAAACGTGTCAAACTCAAGACCCGCGGGCAAAATCTGGCCCTCGTTAACACTTTATCCAGACCCAAAAGATAACACTTTAAATATGAAACAATTTTATGGTTTCTCTTTTTGTCACGTTCTGCTCATGGCAGCTGGACAACTTKCAAATCAAGAAAATTAAGTTTGAATTTTTCATTTYGAGTAGAAAGCGCAACTTTAGCCTCTTCAGTACCGAGGGGTGTCCTTTAGGTTTGTGCTTGAAATAACGTGAATTTATTAACTTAACTTAAATAAATAATGTTGGGATCAAAATAAAGCTCAGATCAGAATCACAGCTGCTGTTTCAGAGACAGTGAGGATGGAGCAGAAATATTTTTTTCTTGCATTAAACAGTGTATAACCTTTTTAAAGTATCAGGCTAAAAACTCTTGGAAACCATAAATCCACACGTGGACACTGCCTGTGCAAAGATTCATGCTGCTAGAATATATTAAAGCAAAATTAAAAAAGAAATAAATCAGTTTTATAATTCTACATGGGTTGGACCATGTTGGTTCCATCAATAAATGTTAAGAAATCAGGTTTTTAATTAAAAAAAAACGTTTTTTTTT
>NW_013952866.1:204456-218825 GCF_001266775.1 Austrofundulus limnaeus | reverse complement strand
TTTATTATATTTGCCTCTAACTGGAGCAGATTCACTCAAAACAAAAAAAAAAAAAAAAACTTTCAAAACATTTAACTTTTAGCTTTGACCTAAATAAATAAAAGTCAAAAAGGATCCAAACATATTTACAGACTTGCATTGATGCCATTTTGAATAATTTGTTTTCTTTGATTCATCTGCTTGTGGTTTGAGCTGTTTGGTGGAAGTAGAAATATTTTTATGAGACACCAAACGTGTTTTTGTCCAAACGACAGATTTTAAAKTAACAGAACAGAAACAGAGAACAGGAGATGCAGATTGCCGAGGTTAATCATCTTTTTCTGTCTCTTCTTATTTTAAAAAGTTAATGTGATTTTTAGCGATGATTTGGTAAAATGTGTCGTTAAAGTGCCTGTGACATGTCTATCCTTCAAATACAAAAAAACAAAAAAAACAAACAAAGAAAACATCTTTATTTTTAAGAAAATTGGCATAGTACACATGATTTTACACATTTTGTCTCATAATTGGCCTATTTTCTTTTGGATTTGGCTCAGCCAAAATGAAACAGGAAGTGACATCAAAGGGGAACTCTTTAATAAAATAAACTCGCTGGTCCTTGATTATTAAAACTAAATTATTTAAACTTTAACTCTTCTTCGTCTCTCTGATAGAAACTCAGAATAATTTAAAGAAACATCAGATTCTTCTCCACAGTCTGTTGTTAGCTTTTGTAACAACGAGCTGTTTGCATGGAGACATTCCTCTTTGACATCACTTCCTGTTTCTTCACATGTAAATATCTCAACAACCGTTCATCTCAGTGGAGTGAAATTTGTTTTGCAGTATGTTAACAATGTTATCTTTCCAAAAATGCGTTCACGTTTATTACAAAAAATTGATATCACAGGCACTTTAAGATATAAGAAATTAATGTTAATGATGAGAATTTCTAAATTTAATCTTTTCTCATCTGTCAGGTTAAATTTGTTCTAAATTCTACATAAAACAGAATTGAGAAACAGTTATTAATATAAGAACGGGGCTTGGACCAGGCTTTACATTTTGTTTTGTAAAGCCCAGTTTGATCTAAATCATTTGTTCAGCAGGCTGAAGGACGATCACGTACCATTTTCTCCTGCTGAAGCCTCCAGCGTTTCTCCTTGGCCCTGGTGTTCTGGAACCAGATCTGCACCACCTTGAGCGGCAGGTTCAGCTCGTTGCCGATGGCCTCGCACTCCATGGCGTTRGGGTGGGCGCAGGTCTCGTAGCAGGACTGCAGGATGGACAGCTGCAGGCAGGACAGGTGGGTGCGCGGCCGGCGGCTGGACGAGTTAGACAGGAAGCCCCCCTCCGTCGGGCCCGGCTTGGGCAGGATGGGGGTTTTCTGGCCGGAYGACTTGGCGGAGCCGGGGGTGTTGGGGCTGACCGGCGCGATGCTGGGGGTGGGAGGAGGGGGGATGGTGCGGGGCGGTGCATGCGTTGGCAGCGCCAGCTGCTCTCTGGATAAGGTGTTGATCTTTATTGGGACTTTGGGGGTCCAGTAGTTGAGCCCGTTCTGTTTGGGGGGTACCACGGTCGTGGCAGAGAGCCGGTTGTTGATGGGKGTCGTGGGCAGCTTCGGCACCATCCGGTTCACCGTCCCCACCCCGGAGGTCGTCTCGTTTTCATCGTCCCTCTCCTCGTCCGTCTTCTCGTCCTCGCTCTCCTCCTCCAGACGGTTCTGAGYGACCCGCGGGGCGATCGGGACCAGGTCCTTAGGGGGCGGCAGGCGGACAGGGGCGTTGACCATGGGGGCGATTTTTACCAGGGACAGGTTTCCAGCAGGTTCCAGCTTGGTCTTTGGCACCGGAGAAGCACCGCTGCCCACCGGAGACACGGTGGTACAGGAGACCACCTCCTTGGGCTTGATGGGAACCGGGGTGGTCTTTTTCAGCACCGCCGGTTTACTCGGCTCCTTCTCGGGCTCCGGGTTCGTCTTCATCAGGGTGCGCACGATGGGAGCGGCCGGGATGCCCCCGGTGCTGTTCGGAGCGGGCTTGTTGGAGAATATGGGCTTGGAGAGGGGCCAGGTGAATTTGATGAGGGGCTTGCCGACGGCCGCCAGYGTCCCGTCGCTGATGAAGCGGACCTCGCCCTTCCTCTCCCTCGCCCTCATGTTCTGGAACCAGATCTGAACCACCTTTTTGGGGAGGTGGACCCACTCGGAGATCTGCTCGAACTCGTGCTTGCCGGGGTTGGGGTCTTTGAAGTAGCAGCCGTACAGGACGTCCAGCTGCTCGGCCTGGATGATGGTCCTCGAGCGACGCATGTCCCGCATGTACCGCTTGCCCTTGGACTTCCTCTGCTGCTGCTCCCGCTCCCTCTCCAGCAGCGCCGCGCTCATTTTGTCCGACGCTCGGGGGTAGCTGTTGGAGTTCGCCACGTTACCGCAGTTGGCCAGGCTCAGGGGGCTGTTGGACGGGGGTTCCGGTTTGACCTGGACCACCACCAAACCTTTGGATGTTGGCCGCAGCCCGAGCCCGTCCAGCAGCTGCCCCTTCTGCACGGCGATCTTCTCCGCCAGAGAYGGCGAGGAGGAAGACGACGTTCTGGAGGCGTTCTTGCCCATGCTGAGGTCCAGGGCCGACTCGCAGTCRTCGCCGTTGGACAGGAAGTGAGGCGTTTGGCTGAAGGGGGACAGAGACTGCGACAGGAAGGAGTTGGAGAAGCGAGCGATGGTCGGGGCGTTGGGAAAGACAGATATTTTGCTGCCGTCCGAGACCACCGAGGGAGTGAGGGACAGAACGTACGGGCTGAGGAACTGGGGTGAGAARGGGGTGAGGGACAGGGGGAGCGAGTGGAGAGCACCGGATGAGATCTCTGCGTGGTCCATCACGGAGGTGTGGCAGCTCGGAGGGTCTCCCTGAGCCTCCAGTTCCAGATCCACATCCGGATCCGGTCTTTCCTTCTTCAAGTCRAGGTCGTCACGCKCGAAATCCCCCTTCCGTTTTTTCCTCCTGGCTCTCTGCCCTTCTCCACCCTCCTCATCCTCGTACTCCTCCTCTGCGTCAGAGAGGAACACGGTGGTGGAGCGTAGAACCTTTCCTCCGGCTGATCCCTTGTCTCCGTGGACCTCCCGCTGTGCTTCGTCTTTATCCGGACTTTCATGGCCCCCCTGGAACGACTCGTTCCGACTCTCCTCATCTGAAACAACGAGCGAGGTGTACACCTCGTTCTCAGAGTCCGACGTGAGGATGGAGTCTCTTGGACCACCTCGCCCCGCGGCACCTCGTTTGCCCCTCCCACAGGACAGGTCCATCACCTGACTCCCCGAYGCCTCGGCCTCGTCGTCCTCGCCCTCCGCTATGATCAGGGAGCTCTCCTCGTCGTCGTAGTCGTTGTCAAACACTTGGGCGTGTCTTTCTGCCAGGAGTTTCAGCTCTCTCCGTCTCTGCCTGACCTGCCGGGCCTGAGCCAGCCACCGGCGCACCTCCTCCTCCGACAGGCCCACCTCCTTACCCAGAGCCTCGCAGTCTTCGCGAGGGGGGCCGGCGGCGTCGGCCTCGCTCCGCGACTCCAAGAAGGCCCAGAGCACCTCCGACTGGAACTCGGACAGCACCGGGAGGTCCGGGTGGTCGGACCCCACTGCGCTCCAGCGGAGGCGGGTTTGGTTAGTGGTTAAGGCATTCGTACTTGTGCTGGATTTGGGGGAAGCGCCGGGGCTGGTGCCGGGTTTCTGAGGGGTGGAGTCCGGGCTGAGGGTCAGGTCCAAATTGACAGGACTGAGGCTGGAGTGGCTGGGCACGGATGCTGAAGGCGAGGGGCTGTTATTGCGAGGGGAGAGGGTGGGACCGGCTTCTTTCTCTCCCTCTGGGTCGGGCTGGTCTCCGTCGGTTCTGTTATCTGGAAGTTCCTGCTCCTCGGTACTTTCAACCTTCTCTCCTTTGGGTTTCTCTTCTTTCTCTGAGGCCCAGTTCTCTGTGTCCTTGATGTGATCCGAGCCCGTCTCCTGCTTCTCTTCTTCTCCCTCGCACTGCAGAGTTTGTTTTTGCTCTTCCTGAGGGGTSCGTGTGTGCACCGGAACGAGCGGCGAGGGCCACTGGTTCTGCAAGCTGTTAAGTCTTTGGGTTAGGAGGGCCTGCTGGGCCGGGTTCAGGCCTACAAACGGCAAACACTGGGTGAGGACCTGGCCCTGCTGGTTGTCTTGATGCTGCTGGGTTTGGGCTTGGAGCCCGTTTAAGATCAAGGGCATGACCATGTGAGGCTGAGGCACGAGCTGAGGGGCGGCGGCGCCGGGCGCGGCGCTCGCTGCGAACAGGGACGGGAGGAGGGAGTGCGACAGGGTGAGGAAGGCCGAGACCGCCTGAGTGGAGGCCACCGAGGAGCTGAGGAGGGAAGGAGCCACTTGTGAGGTGGAGACCTGCTCTTTGTCCTTCCCCGGCGYGGCGCGGCTGCTGGCTACGGAACCCGTTCTGGTCTCAGCGGTGGTCGGCGCAGAGCCGGCGGCGCYGCTCGCAGCCATCCCTGCGTTCCGGCTGCGAGTCTGGTGTAAAACAGATTTCATATGGCTCTCCAGGGTGATGGCGTGATTGTAGGAGACTCGGCAGACGGCGCACTGGTAGGGTTTGCTTGTAACGTACGGCCGGGACAGGAACTGGATGGCGGGGGACTGGGGGCTGATGTCTGCGGCGTGCTTGGCAGAGCCCGAGGTCATCCTCTGGATGTGGGACGCAGAGTTGTAATGAACGCTCAGGGCGGTCCTGCTGGGGAAACTCTCCTGGCAGGCGCTGCAGCTGAAGGGCCGCGCACCGCCGTTCTTCTCMGCGGACTTTTCGCTCGTTTCTGCGTTCTCCGTTGCGTTTTGCGGCTTGGCTTCCTCTTCTTCGGGGACGGGCTCGGCTTCACCTCCCTCCTGTTCYGTTACTCTCTCCTCCTCCATCTGTTTGTCTCCGAGCGTCTGGGCARCGTCTGAACTCTCGCTGGATTTGCAGGGGTCTGAGACGGGGTCTTCAGAGTGATTCAGCTGTGAGGATTCAGCATCTGCGGAGAATAAACACGGTTCAAGCTCTTGTAGAGTGAGCGCTACAAATTAAAGGTGTCAACCCTTGAAGGAATGCATTTCACTCTTTATTCTAAAGTTTTTTAACAGAGATGATCTAAAGTTCAGGGTAAAACCTTAAAGTGCCTGTGACATCAAATTCTTGTAAYAAACATGAATGCATTTTTGGAAAGATAACATTGATAACATACTGCAAAACAAATTTCATGTCGCTCAGATGAACAGTTGTTGAGATATTTACATGTGAAGAAACAGGAAGTGATGTCAGAGGGGAATGTCTCCATGTAAACAGAGCGTTGTTGCAAAAGCTAACACAGACTGTACAGAAGAATCTGATGTTTCTTTAGATTATTTTAGTCACTATCAAACACAGATGATGAGTTAAAGTCTAAATAATTTAGTTTTAATAAACTGAGACCAGCGACTTTATTTTATTAATGAGTTCCCCTTTGATGTCACTTCCTGTTTCACTTTGGCTGAGACAAATTTAAAAGAAAATAGGCCARTTATGGGACAAAATGGGTAAAATCATGTGTTCTGTGCCAATTTTCTTAAGTATAAAGATGCTTTCTTTGACTTTTTGTATTTGAAGGACAGACATGTCACAGGTACTTTAAATTTACTTTTTGAAATATGTGAGATCAGTTAGTTTTAACTCTTAGCTCCTAACAACAAATTTTAGTCAAATATCTGCAAAATTAACCGAGTTAGATAGTTTTTGTCATTTTTTAAGGTCAACGGGCTGTAGTGTCTTCAAATATATTATTTCCTGAGAGTTTCTTTAAAATCTATAAGGACAAACGAACACCTTATTGATCACAGCTGGTAAAAAAAGTGAAAATCATCATATTTAGTCTAATCATGTGGTTAACACATGAACTAAACATACACCAATGTCACCTTTATTATTTATGTCATTTTGACCAGTTTTTATGCATTTATTTTGTTTAAATTGATTAAAATGTTTATTTTACTGAGATTTTGGGGTTCATTATGCAGAACTTTAGTTTATATGTTTGTAAATAAAGTGGATTTATTTTGAAATGATAAAAATATGATTTTTGCCTTTTCAAACACAATTTGACGCTCCAAATCAATTTATATCATAATATCAAGAAAACATTGTTTTATGCCTRAGATAAGTTTCTGCACAATAATTTATTTTGTGTTTCTTGACACACTTCCATTAAAAGTTAAAAATATTAGTTTGTTTCGTCCGGTTTAAATAATTCAAAGTATTTACGGCACACACCTGCAGACTCCAGAGCACCTGTGTCCTCTTCTCCTCCACTTGCAGCCTGCTTTAAAACAGCCTGTTAAGAAAAAATAAATAAAATAAGTCAGATTTCAGCTCCTTCGGGATCGACCCAAACGTCGTGCGGCAACGTTTGGGCGTGACTCCGGGATAAGCAGACGTTTCGCATGCAGCAGACCAGCCTTTAATTTAAAAATCAGCCTGAAGCAAAAATAAAAAAACGTCTTTGATCCGTTCGTCCTCCGATTAAAAATTCAAATCATGTTTTAAAACCATAAATCATGTTTAAAACTGGCCCGTRTTACACATGAAACCAGAACTGTAAGATAGTTTTGTTTAATGTTCTTACCCCATTTCTCATGTTAGCAAAATATCTTATGAAGCACAGATTTCAATTAAACTTTCTACAACTGAAATTCAAAATGGCCGCCACAGATAATCAACCCTTAACATAAACACGACTTAGTTAATTTTACAGATATTGAGCTAAAATTCAGTTTGGTAGTAACTGAGACACACAAATGATAAAAATATAATAATTTTAAAGCATCTCCATCCTGGACATGGTTTTCTGTCATCTTTGGATGACGCTGTAATATCTATTAAAAACAATCACTACCTCAGGAATTACCAGTCGTGGTTAAACACGTGTTTTCAAACAGATCATTTAACTCTACTGATCCWCATGGTTCCTGTTTGTAAAGGCAGTTCTCCTGTTTTTCACTTGATGAGTTTTGAAACTTCTCTAATTAACAAAGCTGCTGTAAAGTGTCGCCTCGTTAGGCCGCTGTGCTTCTGTTGCCTTGATTATATATATTATATATATATATATATAAAACCATAAAGTTGAGGAACATTAATTTTTTTAGAAATTTATTTATTTCACTTTTTTTATAGACAACAAAGAACAAAAAAAAACATGTAAAAAATAAAAACAATGAAAATGAAAGGCAGCAGAAGCAGGATAAATCTTATAATTTTTTATCCCCAGAATATGTTCAAAATGAAAGAAAATTACAACAAAAATCAAAACAACTGAAAACAAACAAAAAACAAAGCTAAACTTAAAACACCAACTCAAACAACAATTTGCATGAATTTACTTATGCTTCTCCATATTTCTTCAGAAGACTAGAGTTTATCTTTCTCTTCAATATATACAAAGATCTGGCATTTTTAAGCTCATCTTCCATGCTGTTCCATAATCTTATTCCCTGGATTAAAGTTGATCGCTCCTTAAGGCTCGTACAAAACCAGGGTTTCACAAACCTTTCTTTTCCCTTAAGATAATAACAGCTCTCTCTTTTAACAAAATTTACTTGAATGTTGGAAGGTAACACCTTTATGAGCTCTGTATATGATCAGCAAAATATAAATCGACCAAATCATAGAATTTTTATTATTTTAATTAATAAAATAACATATTGGATGGATGGCTGTATTTTTTTCTAGTAATAATTCTTAAAGCTCTTTTCTGTAAAATAAAATAGGATTTGTGATAGTTTTACAAGCTTTACCCCAGACTTCAATACAGTAAATTAAATGTGGAACARTTMTAGCGTTRTACAACATAAACAGTGTTTATCATTGAACAGTTCTCTTACTTTATACAGGACTCAAATAGATTTGGCTATTTTTGTTCTTAAACCATTTATTAGATTTTTCCATGTCAGTTTTTCATCAATAATGACGCCTAGAAACTTCACTTCACTGACTCTACAGATCTCAACATCACCAGTTTTAAATGAAACTACAGTTCTTACTTTAACTGAAAATCATATAATTTGTTTTAATTTAATTATAGCTAATATCCTGACAAAACTAGCTTTCATTCACTTTGAAATGCATGTGGCGTTGAAGTTGTGGGGTTAAAAAAATGATAAAATCTCCTTCCGTACCAGACTTACGATGTCCAGCAGTCTGCCTACACACGATGGAAGTACGCTGTGTTGCTCTGTGAGGTGTAGAGACATGGAAGATCTGTCAGATTGCCCTTTTTGGCACAGAGGGCACACCCACTTCGCCACCCCATTTCTCTCACTGCACACCGTCTCTCCAGACTCCTCCTGACAAAAAGAATAAGACGCAGACATGAACAATACTTATCTGAAATATACCTAAAACCTAAACAATTTGAATAAACGTTGTCGGCCTCCTGCACTTCACCACTGCGTGTTAAATCACGACACTTTACTTTCCAGTTGTGTTACAGTAAAACTCCTCTCAGATTGGTGTTGTGTTCTTCTGGGTCCTTCACAGGGAGGTTCCCTTTTTTTTTGTCTGCCGTGACCGTATCAAATGACACAATGATGCAACGGCTCTGATGGCACCTTTGTAATATAAAACATTCAAGGTTGCAGCCTGTTTTATGTTAAGAACAATGAAGCAGAACCAGAAATGACCGACTCTCAGCTCAAACTGAGGCTTAATTAGAAAAATGCAGCAGGAACCCTGAGTGCTAAACAGCTCTGCTAACATTAGCTGAAAGAGAGTTAAAGCTTCCTAAAAGAAGAAAACTTATAGCTAAATGGATAACAATGTAACAAACGAATTGGCTCAAAGTAGCTAAACATAACAAAAGTGTAACAAAACATAGAAAACCATTAGCTAAATGCAACAAAAGACTTGGTTGAAAATAAAATGTGGCTTAAAAGTAGCAAAAAGCATAGCTAAATGTGTCAACGAATAGTTAAACTTAGCTAAATGTAAATACTTGGCTAATGAGCAGCTAAACATGGCAAAAAGTAGCAAAAGAGTAGCTAAACATAGCAAAGCACTAGCTAAATGTAGCAAAAGGAGTTGGTAAGTGGTAAAATGTGTTTAGAAGAAGCAAAAAGGAGCTAAACATTGCCAAAAGGTAGATAGATGTAACAAGAGTAGCTAAAGGTAACTAAGATTAGTGCATGGACAGCTAAATGTAACAAAGGACTTGGCCAAAAGTAGAAAAATGTGGGTAAAAGTAACAGAACTGTAGACAAATAAAGGAAAACATTAGCTAAATGTAAGAAATACTTGGGCTAAGAGAAGCTAAATGTGACTAAAAGTAGCAGAAGGGTAGCTAAATACTGCAAACCATCAGCTAAAGATAGTAAAGGACTTGGTTCAAAGTGTTAAAATGTGCTTATAAGTAGTAAAAAGGGTAATTAACATGGCCAAACAGTAGATACATACAACTTGAGACTTGCCTAAAAGTATCAAAACATAGCTAAAGTAGCAAAAAGCAAGCTAAACATAGAAGAATCCTTAATACCTGAAGCACAAGGGTGGCTAAATGTAATAAAGGACTTAGCTAGCAGTAATAAAAATGTGGCCAAAAGTAGCAAAGATTTAGCCAAACAGCAAAAAAAGTAGCTACATTTAATAAAGTACATAGCTAAATGTGTCTAAAAGTAGCAAACATGTAACTAAAAGTCCCTGACAAACACCCTTAATAAAAAGACAAAAGCTAAAAAGAAATTATTTTTAACAGCTACACATCGCATTACAGTAAAAGTGCATAAGATTTATATCAAAGTATTATTATACAGTACTTCATACCATATCACAGAAATATAAGCATTTTGTAGCTTTTGTCTCTTTTTTCATTACGGCTGTGAGTTTTTGTCCGTACATTGTGTAACTACACATACAAAATGTAGCCAAAGAGATTTCCTAAACACAGGACTATGTTAAAAACAACAAAATGCTAGCAAATAGTAGCTAAAGTTCAGCTAAACAGAGCCAAAGTTTACTTAAACAAATGTTTAGCTAAATAGAACAAAAGGTTAACTAAACATAGCAAAGGATTTTGAAAAATTAGCAAATAGTGACTAAAAGTAGCAAAAGCACTGCAAATATGTGTAGCTAAAAGTAATAAAATAGCAGCTAAAATAGTAAGCAAACACTGCAGACTGAGGATTTGGCTAAAAATAGTAAAAAGGTAACAAAAGGCACATAAATAAAAGCTAAAACTAACTAAAAACTAAAGGTAGCCAAAAAAAAGTTGCAGAAATTTGACTAAAAAATAAAAGTTGACCAAGATAAGAAATAAAATAAAATGTTTTTAGAAGAAATACAAACATCTCAATAAATTTAGTTGAGGAGAAACTTTTGTAAATCAAGTTAAATATTTTGTAAAGTATAAAAGTTATAAAAACTATGGCACACAAATCCAGAATGAGCTGAATGTTTTGATCTGAGAACGACGAAAAACAGCACAAACTCTGCAGAAAACACAATCAAACATAAAACAATAAAATAAATAAATAAATCACAGCATGAAGAATTAACACAATAACTGATTACACTGCGCATGCGCATTAAAGTGCATTAAACTGATACTGGCACTTTATTTTTAGCATGCATTAAAAAGCACACAAACACAGCTGTTTTAGTGAAACAGGCCACTAAACATGCCTCGCTACTTTTTATTATGTAAATATAAATAGTTCAAGGTGCAGCCAAACCAACCCTGAACATAAATACCGACACACAAGAAGTACCACCTTACTTCCTCGTCATGCCAATTAGCAAAAAGCTAGCATGGATATGCGAGCAGTTTATTATCCCAGAGACCCCCATTTATCTGCACGTCATGAACCTCAGTGTAACGATTACTAATGCAGCCACAACATAACTAAATTCACCTCTTTATTTTCTTGTCATTAGCAGGCTAATTAGTGAGAGGTCTAATTAAGTACGTCGACCAGCGGAGCCCCCCCACACCCTCGTCCCCTGCAACGTCGCATTATTACGGTGGTGTTTGGAAATCCTAATAATCTAATAATAATCCTCAGTAACAGAAATAAAGGATCAGAGTCTGGCGAGGGGGATAATAAGCTGTTATCTCGGGCTAAATTAATAAACAAAAAAAGGGTTGTGGGGGCTGTTAACAGTCGCGTCAGATAGCTAGCTAGCCTGTTAGCAAAGCGGAGATAATTAACTGAGCTGCTCCTCAAACTCTGCCCCGGACCAGCCAGGTGGGCGCTGCGAAAACATCGACTGGCGTTAAACACGTTAATTAAAATAAAAAAGATTAACAAAACAAAAAACAAATCGAAACCTCGGCCTCGATTTCGTTCCTTACCCTGATTGTGGGCTGCCAATCGGGCATCTAGGGTTGCACCGCCCGCCGCCTGCTGCTCAACAAACGGAGGCCTASCCTGACTGAAGCCATTTAATTAACGAACCGGGGCTCCGCTTACAGATGTGTCGGGAACACTCGACCCCCTCCTCCCGTCACAGCCCGACCGAACCACCCGCCGCCACCCCCCCACACACACCTCTCTCTCTCCCCCCTTCACTCCTGCTCGGATACGTACCTCAACCGCTCGCGGTGCAACACATGGCGGGGTTTTAATCAGAAAACTACCATTTGTTTTAACGGCTTTCGAGGCGTAAATTGACGGAGCGGAGTGCGTGCGTCGCCTCGACGATGATGAGGGAGGGTGGCGGTGTGGTAAAAGGGGGGTGGGGGGGGTTTGCAAAGGGAAAGAGAGAGAAAAAAGAGGCAGGAAAAACAAACAAAAAAAGTTTGGGGTTTAATGTTCTGTTATGGTTCGGATTAGTAACGAACACGATCCGCGATCTCCGCTGCTCAACAATTAGCCGACTAATTAAGTTCGGAGCAATTAGCTTAAATGCGATTTTTTTTTTTTACCTGCATGGTCGCCGCTCCAACACATTTATACACACACACACATACACACACTCACTCACACACGCTTCCTCTGTGGCTCCTCACAAGTGAAAAGTTTTCTTTGCCTGCCTTGCCCTCCCTCCCTCTGTCCTCTCTCCTGTTCTCCCCCTCCCTTCATTCGCCCTCTCTCCTTCCCCTCTTCCCTCTGGTAAACAGACCACAGCTCCCCCCAAGGCTGATTGCTGACATTCAGAGGGGACGCTATCAAATCCCTTATGCAACCCCGAGGATATAACACAGATTATTTCGAAATATCCCCCCCTTACAATGTTTTTAAATAAATAAATACCTGATGAATTATTGTTTTTAATAGTAACGCCCTTCCCCCTTTTTCGCATTAAGTGTGAATAATAAATGAGCCCTCATTCTGCCAACTCGGATCGTCACAAAAAAAAGTCAGACGAGTCTAATTATAGATTTATGACATCTATGATTTGAATTGCGACACGGTTTCAATGAAATTATAGGTGTGGCGCATATCAACAATTCAGCTATGTGGAATAAATATTTATGAAGCGGCGAAGATTAAAACTGCACCATCTGTAATCGTGTGCCCCCCGCGCTGCCGGAGCAGAACGCAATCGTCCCGAAAACAGTCATAGGTGGCCCTCGATATGCCTGTTTAGAAATAAGTTTAAAATCACTTGGGAGCTGCTGAGGGTAATCTGTCACTTGCTTCTGTGAGCCGAATAAATTAACTCGTAACAGACAACTGGGGAAGGTACGTAAGAGTGAAAATTTCAACATTTAGGGTGACATTAAACACTCTGCAGCTTATATCGGATTTTTTTTTAATTGTAATTCGTACATGTTTGTCGTCAGCAGCAGGTTTTAGGCAGGTGCGCTGATCTAGGTATGACTGCTTTATTATTCATATATAAACTAAACAATAGCAGTTTATGACACCGGTGTGTTAAGATTTTAAACCGAAGATATTAGTTTGTCTTTTATATTTTCTACCTTTACCAAAAACACACCCAAAAGGGGCACACTTAGCTATTCCTTCTACAGTACGGAAGCCGAGAAAGAATAGCTCTAAATAACAAAACAATAATACTGATGAATATTTTGACTTGGGGGAAATTAAGCTTTTATGTGTATTTGAATAAATGGGGGGTGAAATTAATTTTTAAAATATATTGGAAGTAATTTGTTTAGTTAATGGCGTTTTATTGCCTACTAAAGTTTGAGTACTTCTTACTTTTGTATATTTACTATACTATATGTGGTTGTACATGTACTGGAGTACATCGGGAAGAAATAATGATGAACGACTAAATCAGATGGCAGAAACCCAATGTGGAAGAAGAGGAGGAACAATCAGGGAAAGATGAGCCCTGCACAACATGTTCCACCAGCAGATTGAGGAACTGGCTGATTTCAACTAATCCTACCATTTCCTAAATAAGGTTTCAAGATTTGGTTCTGTTATCAGTCAAAGTCTTTGTTTGCCATGTTTTTCAGATGAGTGTGGAAGTGGAAAGAAAGWTTGTGTTCAGCGCCGACACCCTGAAAACACTGGAGAACATCGGAGGTGTGTATTTACTGCACGTATCTGTTGGAACGACACAAATAATTACAGGACTGTCAGGATAATTTGCATAAAGTTTACAGATCAGTTGCAGGGTTGTTATCAATTTATTAATATTTGATGATTGTTTCTGCAGTTTGTGTTGATCAGTGCCAGTTCCACGACCAGTACTTTGACACGCCGGACTTTGAGCTGACTTTGAGAGACACTTGGCTTCGTAAGAGAAAGGGATGCTGGGAGCTCAAGTGCCCGACGAGCGGAGAGCGGTCTGTGTCTGCAGAGCTGTGTACTCATTACAAGGAGATCAGCAGTCTTTCTGAAATTTACCAGAGAGTGAAGGAGATGATAGAAGTCAGAGAGGCGGAGTCGACCCCCTCGCATGGAGACGACTCCTGGCTGAGCGAACTGAACCTGACCTGCTTTGCAGAGTTCACAACGACTCGACGGTCCTTCTCTCTGGTGGAGGAGGGGGTGAAGGTAGATCTGGACCAAGCTGACTTCGGCCATCATGTGGGGGAGATCGAGGTCCTCGTACCAGAGGGAGGAGATGTGCAGTCAGCGCGAGAGAAGATCAAAAACGCAGCTCAAAGACTGGGTGAGCTCAGAGATAATGAACGCAGATTGGAGAAGTTATATTTCTGGGACTTTATTATAAACACTAAGCGCTAAAAGACTTCACTAAAATCAGCTGGAGATGCTAACCCAAGAAGAAAAGCAGCTAAAATGAACAAAATATAGGCTAAAAGCAACAAATGCATGCTAATAATGGTAAAAATGTAGCTAAAAGTAGGAAACAGGTGATTAAGCTAATATACACAGAATAGAATAGAATAGAATAGAATAGAATAGAATAGAATAGAATAGAATAGAATAGAATAGAATAGAA